>NW_022292134.1:0-7993 GCF_002776525.5 Piliocolobus tephrosceles
CCCCCCTTTCCCTCTCTCTCCCCCCCTTTCCCTCTCTCTCCCTCTCTCTTCCCTTCTGTTCCCCTCTCTCCCTCTCTCCCTCTCTCCTATTCCTCTAACCACAGCCCTGATGGTCCTGCTTTAAACCCCATGTGATTTTCACCTGGGCTTTTACAATGTTTTACTAGCAACTTCACCTACCTTTCTTCCTTTAAGCTGTTTTACTGCTAGAACAACAGAAAAAGAGTGACCAAGCTCTAAAGATTGAATGAGATTGCTATGGATAACTCAAAGTTCTGTTGATTTAGATAAAAAATTGTTTTACATCACTATAGACATAAAGCCTAGAAGTAACATATTTGACTATGTAACTTTTGCCATATAGAAGATTAACATGTTTAAAGTGCAAATAACAGACTAAGAAAAATATTTACCAAATATATATGTGGGAAGGGATTAGGATTTCTTAACTATAATGAGTTTCTACAAATTAGTAAGAAAGTACAAAAATGGATCAATAGTAAGTCTCAAGAGATCTGATGGTTTTATCAGGGGTTCAACTACTGCTGTTGAACAAACCACTTCAAATGTAATGGCTGAATGAGAACACTGATTTATTAGGTCTTATGATTCTGCAATCTGGAGCTGGGCTCAGCAGGGTGGTTCTTCTCTGTGGTGCCAGCTGGGACTAGATGTCTAAGAGGCCTTTTTCACTCACGTGTCTGGGACCTCAGCTGGGATGACTGGAACAGCCAGACATCTCTTTCTTCATGTAGTCTTTCCTGCAGGGACCTGCGCCTCTGTGAAATGGCATAGGGTTCTAAGAGGGAGCTACTCAAAGATAACAGCCCCACTGTACAAACACTGATCAAGCCTGTGCTTGGGCTATGATGACTATCCCTGTTGACCAGAAAGAAGTCACATGGCCAAGCCCAGAGCCAGTGTAGGAGGTGATAGATAACATTAGAGTGTGAATATGAGGGGTGATTCATGGGAAGCCCTCAATGTAACAGTCTACTACAGATACGAACAGGCAGTTTATTGATGCAATAGGAATGACTAATAAACATAAAAAATACACAACTTCATTAGTCAAAGAAATGCAAATGAAAATGAAAGGCTATTTTCATTGGAAAATCTACAAATATTCAGTATATAGTTAATATCTAGTGTTAAGCTTATAGAAGAATCTCATACATTTTGGTGAGAGCATAGATGGACCCTTTTAAAGGGTTGTCAATGCATTTCAAAAGAGAAAAAGTTCATGACTGGGCCAATTCCACTTCTATATATAAAGATACTCTTATAAGCTCCCTAGAATGCATTGTATGGGGATGTTGATTGTATTGGTTTGTTTTCATGCTGCTGATAAAGATGTATCCGAGACTGGGAAGAAAAAGGTTTAATTGGACTTACAGTTTCACATGGCTGGGGAGTCCTCAGAATCATGGTGGAAGGCAAAAGGCACTTCTTACATGGTGGTGGCAAGAGAAAATGAGGAAGATGTAAAAGCAGAAACCCCTGATAAAACCATCAGATATCTTGAGACTTACTCACTATCATGAGAACAGTATGTTCAAATTATTCAAATTATCTCCCACTGGGTCCCTCCCACAACACATGGGAATTAATGGAAGGACAGTTCAAGATGAGATTTTGGTGTGGACACAGCCAAACCATATCATTGTTATTTCATTATTTGTAATTGCAATAAATTAGAACATGAAAGTCCCTGAATCAGGGAATGGGTAAATGATAAATCTATACTAGTAAATATTTAGTAGCCATAATCTAATTATAACATTAGTTAAATCTGCATGTACTGATGTGGGATGATGTACCAAATATTTTGAGTGGAATAATGTGCATTATAGGTGATGATTTCCATGAAAACAAAAATGTTGTGGGCACTCACACCTATATAGAGAAAAGGGTCTGGATGAAAAGTGAAATTGTGTTGAGAGTGCATACTTTGTTTGTTTTTTTACATACTTCTGAATATTTGGAGTCTTTTATAATGAATATGTATTTACTGTCATTATAGGGGGAGAGTTGACATCTCCTTTAAAATGTGTGTGTATGGATATATACACACACACATATAGAAATGCATATATTTACAGCAAGATACCGTATAAGATAGTCCAGGAAGCTCCCATGGATATCTGAAGATCTGCCTATGGAACCTTTCTCTTTGTACCCTCTTGGCCCTCTTCAGCTTATTTTCTATTCTGGAAAAATTAAGGCCTGTGAATAACTAGTAATTTAAATAAAAGGCATATCTTTTGACTTAGTTTTGAGGTCTTTCAATTGTATATTGATTGTATTAACATAAAGCTTTGTACATTCTGTTTTGTCAATGTCTGGAACTAAACTTCATATTAGGTTGCGAAGGTTTTCAAAAGTTATGTCTCTACCTGATATTCAGCTAAATGTTCCAATTCATTATCAACTACTCATTGCATTCCCTAACACTAATGTAGAAATGGGTACAAATCAAACCAGGGTTTCCTCTTGAAAAGTATAATGGAAAAATAGACCCAGATGAATTTCTGTGATACAAGTCAGAACCAGCATTTTAAAAATGCCCTTTCTTTCTCATACAGACAAATCTTTGCCATCCATTTTCCCACCTCTTTCCCTCTTCTTCCCTCATCTCCCCTCATCTCCTAACTAAGGAAGACAACAATGTCATTAACTTTTCATTTTGTGATGTGAAGCTCTTGAAACTACATCAATGGAAAAGAGGACCTAGAAAGGGAAAAGGAAGGACCTAAGAGAAAAACATACCTCTTCTAGTTTAGAGCACCTGTGAGGTTGGGTGCATGTGAGCTGCAAAAGTACATCTTACTTAGTTTGAAAAGATCATTTGCAGGATGGTATAAAATCATGTCCTTTTTGTAAGGAAAAAGCAATGGTTCAGGAATATAGAGTTTTTATTTCATAATGGTGAGGGTTAATTTTTAAATTTCTTAACAAAAAGCAGCCTACAGCAATGGGTTTTTAGTAGACAAGTACAGCTAGAGTGATTCTATTTTGCTTTATGGTTCCATGGAAAGGATCAGGTACGCTTCAAGGAGGCCAAAAAGGAGCTTAGTAAATCAGCCCTCCTTCTTTCTGGGAGTTAGAAAAATCACCTGCTATGTAGCTGATACAATTAAAGTATTCCTGTTGTGCTTTGAAATCGGCTGCTTATTTGTTATCTTCTGATAGATATTTTATACACTATTTTAGTTTTTGTGTGTTACAGAATGAATGTAGATAAAATTTAAATAGAGCAGTTAATACTTTACTTTCTAAGGAAAGCCTATTTTCATAGACTACAGAAACCAAACATAATAAACCCCTGCTTCCAGAATACGTGTTTGGAATTTGACATTTTGCATGAAAGGTGGTGATGCTCGTTTAAACACAAACTGAGAATCTCAGAACTACGAGTGTCCCTGTCATTGCTTTCAGATTCTTTTTTTTTTTTTGAGATGGAGTCTCGCTGTGTCGCCCAGGCTGGAGTGCAGTGGCATGATCTCGGCTCACTGCAAGCTCCGCCTCCCGGGTTCACGCCATTCTCCCACCTCAGCCTTGGAGTAGTTGGGACTACAGGCGCCCGCCACCACGCCCGGCTAGTTTTTTGTATTTTTAGTAGAGACGGGGTTTCGCCATGTTAGCCAGGATGGTCTTGATCTCCTGACCTCGTGATCCACCCGCCTCGGCCTCCCAAAGTGCTGGGATTACAGGCTTGAGCCACCGTGCCCGGTCTGCATTCTTACATTAGTTTTATAGATACAATCCTTGTCTTCACCTTAGCCAGCATTTTTTCTGAGTTCCACAGCTTACCTGAAAATCATATGTACATAATCAAACTGTTTTTATGTCCTAAATATTAGCCATATCGAAAATGTTAAGTCTTTTTCTGGGAGGAAAACAATAAAAATACTTTAATACTGCATATTTCACTTAAAACTTTCCCTAAATAGTGTTTAAGGAATGTTTGCACAGGCCTGGCACAGAATTCTAGATTTCTTAGCAGGATTTCTTCAGGTGTGGTACGGGGATCACCTACATTAAGTTCAGGAGGAGGTCATTTATGTAGAATCCTAGGCTCCTGCCAGTCAAAGGTGGGGCCCTGGACTCTGCATCTTAACCAGCTTCCCAGGTAACTTTTAGTGTAAAGTATGAAAGCATTGGGATTCAACTAGAGCAATCCAAGGCTTCCTGAGAAGGAAGCCAAAATTTGGAGGAGAATCCAAGTTATACTTGTTGGCTTGTTACTTTAAAAATTTTTAAGAATTTTTAAAAAGAGGGAAAAGGCCACTTTCTGGGTGGCCTGAGTTTGGCGAGATCTTGGAGGCATCAGCCTTCGTCCCTAGTGGGGTTCGAGAGTTCAGTAGTCATGGGGGAAGCCATGTGTGGCGGGCCATGAGAAAGAGGGATGTTGGTGGGTGACAGCTTCAGAAAAGGTTCAGCTCTATCAGGCACTTCTCCTGTGGCACCAGGAGGAGAGGAAGTTAGAATTACTACCTGTGGGGAGGAAGGGATGTGTGGGAAATGGCACTTCAGAGCCATTCCAAAGCACCCTCAGTTCCGTACTTTCTTGGACTCTCTTGGCCAGGCACATTTTAGCAGTGGTACTAGTTTCCCAGCACTGTTACATAAATTCTTTAAAACAGTGCCTGCCTCTTTTAATATATTCCATTTTTTCAGATGCATATGGTGGAATAGAACATTAAGGATGACTTTCTTATCAGCCCTATTAAGCTGATAGTATCACTTCTGATCTATTACAGGAATTCTTTTTAAGTGTCTGTTTTTATAATTTGAAAAATCTGTTGCTTTCATTTTATATACTTTCTCATCCTTGATGCTTTAGGTTTGCTTTGAGAAACAGAATTCTGCCTCTGTGGGATATAATTTATCATGCCATGTGTTCATAGAAATTCTGGAATCTCGTGTTGTAAAAGGCTATTAGATCTCATACTATCTGGATAACCCTTAAATTCTTCAAGAATTTTAATACTAGCATGTAGAAGACACTCAGTTTCTACCTGAGTATCTCTAGCAATAGGGCACCCAGATAGCACTGAGAAAGCTTAGTTCTTTAAGGTTAGCTCTAATTATAGGGACCATTTTTTGTTTTGTTTTGTTTTTTGAGAGAGAGAGAGAGGATCTCACTCTGTCACTTAGGCTGGAGTGCAGTAACAGTCACAGCTCACTGCAGCCTCGACCTCCTGGGCTCAGGTGATCCTTCCACCTCAGCCTCCTGTGTAGCTGGGACTACAGGCACTCTACCATACCCGGCTAATTTTTGTATTTGTTGTAAAACAGGGTCTCACCATGTTGCCCAAGCCAGTCTTGAACTCCTGGGCTCAAGCTATCCACCCACCTCAGCCTCCCAAAGTGCCAGGATTATAGGCATGAGCCACCATGCTTGATCACAATTTTTTTTTTTTAATTAAGCAGAAGTGTCTCCTGGCATCTGGACTCTTGAATTCTAACCTTGCTTGGTGACAGCAGCTGGAAGAAGGCTAATCTGTCTTCTCCATCACATCCCCTCACCGATTTGAACACAGAATGTGTTATCTTATGTCTTTCTTTTCCGAACTCTTTCCCTTCAACTCTTCTTCCAATGGCCCAGTTTTGTGGTTTCCTCACTCCTCCTGCTGATCTCCATGAGATGGCTCCAGCTATCAGTAACCCTTAAATATGGACACCTAGGACTGAATCCTCTTTCTAGGAAGATCTGAATAACAGCATTCAGAACTATACTATACCTCCCTTTTCTGCAAACTCCACATGTCTACTGAAGTAGCCACCAGGCTACTGACCCTCTCCAAGAAGATGGTGAGGATATTTGGAAGTGCTTGTTCTTAGTGAATCCATTTTGATTCCAAATGATCCCTGTATCTCTGCCTCATTAATACAAAGCTCCACTTAAATTATTTAATGTAGAATTTTTTGCCTATGTTTGGTATAAACCTCCCTGACATACGGTTTTGAAATTCTCCTGTTTGTCCTTATTTTCAGTTTCCCATCAGAACATTTGTCATGATTTTTCTTTCTTCTCTGACTTAGAGTACTGAATATAATTCTAGTGAACAAAGTCTCTCAAAACAATTCCACTTAATTCAAGTGTAATAGTAGATATCATCCTACTAAACAAAGAAAAGGTGAGTGTTTTGCAAAGCTACCACATATAAACTATAATGTCATTATAGCAACTCTGACAGATTAATGGCATGATGATCTCATTGTGTAAGTGAAGAACTATCTCAGAAAGCTTAAATGAATTGCCCAATATTCCGACATGAGAAGGAATGAAGGAAAGATTCTTAAGTGATTCTTCCCACCTCTAGGGGCTAGGTCTTTGAGTTGATATTTTTCCAGCAGCCCAACTACTTTCTTCTAAAGCACTGGCTGGACAGACACTGTTAATTTCTTAGAGTCTCTATCATGATGTTTTGGGCAGGAATTGATGAACTTCTTCTGTAAAGACCAGACATTAAGTATTTCAGGGTTTACGGGTTCTGTAATCTGTTACAAGTACTTAACTCTGCTGTTGTGACCTCAAAGTAAGTAAATGATGTGGAAATAAAGGGCATGTCTGTGTTCCAAACAAAACAGAGAGCCAGTCTGCCAACACCTGTTTTAAGAACACGTATTCATTTGGGAAGAAATAAAATCTTGCAACACAAAAAGATTGGGTTCATTTGTGTAAGCACACATGTCAAGAAAATCAGTGGGGAGAAGAGGACTAAACCACTGCAGTTTGAAACTGTAGGAAGTCCAAAAGGAACAAAAACAAAAAATAGAATGACAGCAATACCTCCTATTTCCCTCCTCCCTATTACCACACACACTTCATACCAAGGTTGGCCACAGTTCAGCTAGAACATGGACACATGGGCTCAGCTTCACTGGAACACATTTGACCCTGAATTAATTTATTTATAGGGGATGTAAATTGTACTGCCTTTCTGGGTCCTATATAATATTTATATATTATTAATATTTTATATGTAATTTTCTCAGATAATGGATGAAAAGCTGTTGGCTTCTTGAGTTTGATCCATTATGAAGAATACTAAAAACCAACAAAAAAATTGTCTCATGTTTAATTGCCTTCTATAATTTATTTTTCTCAATGGAGGAAATGTTAAGGAGTACTTACAGTAAGTTCATCAATTTTTCAGAGATAGTATTAGTGAATTAAATATATTCTAATCATTTATAAATGCCTGCTATTTCTTAATACTTTATTAAAGGAAATGAAAAGTTTATTTTGGAACTTAAAATTATATGGGTCTGAGATTATACACTGATCTTTAAGTCAACTAAATTCATCAAAGAGAATTCTGGAGATTAATGGGTAGGGAGAATTTACCAAATAGAATTTTCTACGGGGCAAGAACATATAGAATTTGAAAAAGAGCTTGTTTGTTATAAACTGTTTTTCAAAAGCAAACAAGACTCCATAGAAAGTACAATTAAACAAAAATGTTAGTCTGGAAAAACATGAGCAATTGAAAATTTTGGTTGATTCTTATGTGAGTTTTGGAGCATATTCATACAATGTAAATTTTGAAAGAAAAGGAATTTTTCTTTTCTCATTTCCTTTTTTTTTTTTTTATTATTATACTTTAAGTTCTAGGGTACATGTGCATAACGTGCAGGTTTGTTACATATGTATACCTGTGCCATGTTGGTGTGCTGCACCCATCAACTCGTCAGCACCCATCAATTCATCATTTATATCAGGTATAACTCCCCAATGCAATCCCTCCCCCCTCCCCCCTCCCCATGATAGGCCCCAGTGTGTGATGTTCCCCTTCCCGAGTCCAAGTGAACTCATTGTTCAGTTCCCACCTATGAGTGAGAACATGCGGTGTTTGGTTTTCTCTTCTTGTGATAGTTTGCTAAGAATGATGGTTTCCAGCTGCATCCATGTCCCTACAAAGGACGCAAACTCATCCTTTTTTATGGCTGCATAGTATTCCATGGTGTATATGTGCCACATTTT
>NW_022292135.1:0-2317 GCF_002776525.5 Piliocolobus tephrosceles
TGATCATCATAAGAACTCAATAATACTGGCTATTATTAAATATAAGTTGTTAAAGTCTAAAGTCATTCAGATAGTTACTAAAAAGAGCTGAGTTTTTTGTTAACTTAACAATCAAACTTTGTTTTTTCTTTCTTTTTTTTTTTCTTTTCAGAGACAGTCTCGCTATGTTGCCCAGGCTGGAGTGCAGTGGCTATCCACAGGCACGATCCCACTACTGATCAACACGGGTGTTTTGACCTGCTCCGTTTCCAACCTGGGCTGGTTCACCCCTCCTTAAGCAACCTGGTGGTCCCCCACTCCTGGGAGGTCACCATATTGATGCTGAACTTAGTGTGGACAGCCCGTTGGCGCAGCATGACAGCCCAGAACTCCTGGGCTCAAGTGATTCTCTTGGTTCAGCCTCCCAAGGAGCTGGGATTACGGGCATGTGTCACCATGCCCTATGGCCAAATTCATCAGGCTTAGGAAATTATCATGGGGTTCCATATTTACTAACCACTAATTAATGAAAACAAATTAGTTCTTGTTTGAGAAATTAAATCTCAAGTACCTCAGCTGAATATTGTCAAAAGATTCATGGTAGAAACATATTTTTATCAGTTCCATGTCATCCTTAGTCAACTCACATAAGGAATGCCTTCACTTTTACAATCAAAGTCAGACTGTATTAGATAGGTATATGTATAAAACCCAGACTAATAACTGTATTATTTTCCTTGTTAAACCTCTGAGAACACCTATGAATAATAGGAAAAGATGACTTCCTGTTAGGAACTGTAATTAACTATGTGTTTCCTCTTTCTGGGTGCTGTCTTTAACCATCAGTCACCATAACCTGCTTACATAACAAATAAAACTGAGAATTAGACTTGTTTTTAAATTTTAAATTATTAAATATTCTATAGAGTGTAGTAGTAAGCATTTTTAAATTAGTAAGTCATTTATAAATACTTACAAACTCTCTTTGAAAAACATTCTATCGCGGGCCGGGCGCGGTGGCTCAAGCCTGTAATCCCAGCACTTTGGGAGGCCGAGACGGGCGGATCACGAGGTCAGGAGATCGAGACCATCCTGGCTAACACGGTGAAACCCCGTCTCTACTAAAAACTACAAAAAACTAGCCGGGCGAGGTAGCGGCGCCTGTAGTCCCAGCTACTGGGAGGCTGAGGCAGGAGAATGGCGTGAACCCGGGAGGCGGAGCTTGCAGTGAGCTGAGATCCGGCCACAGCACTCCAGCCTGGGCCACACAGCCAGACTCCGTCTCAAAAAAAAAAAAGAAAAACATTCTATCACTACAGAAAAAAAGTGAAAAAGTCAAAATCCTTTTATTCCTCATTCAAGGAATATACCCAAGAGAACACGTTATATCCTTGAAGACATACCTGTTTTTTTTGTTTGTTTGTTTGTTTGTTTGTTTGTTTGTTTGTTTGTTTGTTTTTGAGTCAGTGTCTTGTTCTGTCACCCAGGCTGGAGTGCAGTGGTGCCATTTTGGTTCACTGAAACCTCCACCTCCTGAACCCAAGCAATCCTCCCACCTCGGCCTCCCAAAAAGCTGGGACTACAGACACGGGCAACCACACCCAGCTGATTTTGTATGTTTTGTAGAGATGGGGTTTTACCATGTTGTCCACTCCCAGGCCCAAGCAATCCACCTGCCTTGGCTTCCCAAAGTGCTGGGATTACAGGCATGAGTCACCACGCCTGGCCTAAAGATGCACTTTTAATGCATTTATATATATGCATATGTATATATATCTTAGGGCTTTTAAATAATGTAAATAGATAAAATTATACCTATATATCAAAGGTAGAAAGTTTTGGGGTTTTATTGTTGCTGCTGTTTTATTTTTTAATTTCTATCGCACTAGAAAACATTCTGGGCTGGGTGCAGTGGCTCACGCCTATAATCCCTGCACTTCGGGTGGCTGAGGTGGGTGGACCACTTGAGGTCAGGAGTTCAAAACCAGCCTGGTCGACATGGTGAAACTCTGTCTGTACTAAAAATACAAAAATTAGCTGGGCATGGTGGCATGAGCCTGTAATCCCAGCTACTCGGGAGGCTGGGGCAGGAGAATTCCTTGAGCCCAGGAGGTGGAGATTGCAGTGAGCTGAGATTTTGACACTGCACTCTAGCCTGGGTGACAGAGCAGGGCTCTGTCTCAAAAAAAAAAAAAAAATTCTGGGCTGAGCACAGTGGCTCACGCCTGTAATCCCAGCACTTTGGGAGGCCGAGGTGGGTGGATCACCTGAGGTCAGGAGTTAGAGACCAGCCTGACCAACATGGTGAAATCTTATCTCTACTAAAATATAAAAATTA
>NW_022292136.1:0-1145 GCF_002776525.5 Piliocolobus tephrosceles
AAACCATATCACCTTATAAAATGAACATTGTGAAAACAGCAGTGGGCGTGACTCCTGGCCTCTGCCGTGGAATGCCCGTTCTTGGGGAAGGCCTGGCTTCTGTGCCATGCAGAAACCTCCCTGTGCTCCCTGTGGGCTGAGGGTGAGCCAGGTCCTCTTGGGGGAGCTGGGCACTATGGGACAGGAGGATCCCTGGACTGGAGTCTCCCTGTGCCTCCTTACCCCATCAACGAAACCAGAGGAGCGAGCCAACTCCGCAAACCCCAATGCATAGCGCTTTCTGGTCCTGAAAAGAGGAGCATAGGTGCTCAGGGCCCCCCGAGCTGCCCTGGGGCAGAACACTGAGCAGTGGCCAGTGTTTCCCTAACAAATCCCCCATGCACAGACTCCTGGTGGACACACTTCCCCTAACCCTGCTTAGCTGGAACTCGGCCCCCATCCCAGTACCTTTGCCTCCTCCTCCAGGGCAGGAAAAGAAAACTCAACTCCAAACCCATGGAGAGTCCCCATCTTGATGGAGGCCCTGGCTGGGACTCGGCCTCTTGTCAGCCCCTTGAGGAGCTCCATCTTCCCCTGTTTCCCTGCCCCATGGGACCCAGGGCCTTAGGGAAAGAGGTGAGGGTGTCATCCACTCAGCAGGTGCCGCATGATCTTTGGGAAGGATTTGTGTAATGCCTGCTCCTGGTGGGATAGGAGCCTCCGGAGCTGGGCAGTATTGGGGCTGTAGAATACTGAGAAGCCCCCGACCCATCATGCATCAGAGCCCACTCCAAAGATGTGGAGCCATCAGCTGGAAGAACTGGGCAGTGGCAGGGGACCCCGGACCCTGAAGTTTTCCTCCCTTCCATCAGGCAACCCTACCATGTGGCCTCAGCTCTAGAGAGGTGGGCCCTAGCTGGAGGCACTGCATGGCAGCATCCTGGGTAGAGGGGCCAGGAGGGCAGGCCTGCCTTCGAGGCTGCAAGGCAGGGCTGAGGCAGGCAGTGGCCAGTGGAGGGAACGAGGTGGGTACCAGGGGCTACATGGCCATCTCCCGGACATGGGGTGGGGCTGGGGACATGGGATGGGCAGCCACTGCCATCTCAACTTCATTGACCCATATGTGGGCTGGGAGGGCAGCTGGGTGTATGGCCAGCTGGAAGGTA
>NW_022292137.1:0-1058 GCF_002776525.5 Piliocolobus tephrosceles
AAGTGAACCTCATCTTGTCATACAAATATTTTGTTTTTTTCCCTTATCTCTCAGGAGGGGACATTTAGGCTCTAGCAGCATCTGCTTTTATGAATAACTGGAATGTGATCTTCTGGCTGTGTTAGTTACTGACTGTATGAACTGGGGCAAGTGACTTCGCCTTCCTGTGCTGTCTTCTTTTCTGGGGTAGATGAAGGTAAGGCTTGACTCTTGTCTTCTCCTTTCTGGTTCATATTAGTATTTTCTTAACGTATAGCTCTTTTCATGTTACATTATTTGTATAACTTTTGAGTTTGGCTTTTTCCACTCAGCCTAATCATCTGGAGATTCATCCAAGTTGTTACATATTACATAGTTTGTTCAGTACTCCATCAAATACTCAACCATTGAAGGACGTTTGGATTATTTCTAGGTTTTGGCTAATACAAATAAAACTGCCATGTCATTCATATACAGGTGAATGTGAAAATTCACTTTATGTGAAAATAAGTTCTTCTGTCTTTGACATAAATGCCCAAGAGTGTGATTGCTGGTCATATGGTAATTGTTTAGTTTGATAAGAAACTGCCAAACTGTTTTCTGGAATGGCTGGCTGTACCATTTTATAATCTCATAAGCAGTGGAGGATGATCCAGTTTTTCCCATATCCTCACCATCTTTTTACAATGTAGCCATACTGGTAGATAGGTCGTTGTATCTCATTGTGATTTGAATTTATATTTTCCTCACGGCTAATTATGTTAACCATCTTTTCATGTGCTTGTTTCCTGTCCATATCTCCTCTGTGGTAAAATACGTCTTCATGCCCTTTTTTAATTGGCTGTTTTTTTCTGTTGAGTGTAGAGAGTTCATTATATATTCTAGATATTTCTAGTCCTTTGGCAGATGTGTGTTATGCAAATGTTTTCTCCTGGTCTCTAGCTTGTCTTTTCATTTCCTTTCATAAAACAAAAGTGTTTAACTTTGATGAAGTCTAATTCATCAGTTTTTTCTTTTGTAGGTCATACTTTTGGTGTCGTCTATTTTGGCCTAGTGCTAGATCCTAAAGACCGTCTCTT
>NW_022292138.1:0-12783 GCF_002776525.5 Piliocolobus tephrosceles
TAAACAGAGAAGCAAAAATGGTTTGTCCTAGAGATTTCTATGGGGCATAGCCATGCACTCAGGGCTTTTCAAACCGGATAATAGAGAAGAGGCTAGATTTGTCAAGCAAATTGAATCATGAAATCTCTTTGAAAATGTCTAATGTCCTAACAATCTATTTGCCTCCAATAAATGAGGCAAATAGATTTTTGATATGGGGGAAAAATATCAGTGTTTTCTAAAGAGAACCTTATGCTTTTATATCAAGATAAAGGAAAGTCATACTTCTTGATGGGAAGATGAAATTCAATCAACATACATTTAATAGATATTCACTGAGTACCTACCAACGTGTCAGTGACAATTCTGGATACCTGGACATATCGAAGCTGTGCTATGAATCTGTACAGTCCTCAACAGTTCCTTGAAACTCTCATTAATATCTGTACCAAAACCTCATTTCCCTAAGCAAGATTTTAATTAAAATTGAATTTTCTTAAGTATTTTCTTTTAAATAACTTATTAAATTGCACCAGGATATTTCAATAGGATTATTTTATACTTTTTTCCATTACAGATATATAGCATTTTAGTACCTATATAACCTCTAGTGGGTTAGCCTGGGATCTTACCTACACATTTGGAATACTCTTTCTCAAGAAAACTTTTCCTGAATTCGTAATAATCATCATAGAGCTAGATTAGATCTGTAGAAAAGCAACCTGTTTACAAAATGGAGATCGCCTATAAGGAGAGGATGGAAATGGAATTGCTTTCTTTTGTTTGCCCGTTTATTTCTATGAAAGTAGACTAAATACTCCACTTATTTCATAGCACATTCAAAGAAGAAGCCTAAGGTTTTATGAGCATCTTTCACTATTTCCCCAAGTTTCCACATACAAGATTAGAACACAAAATGGGCTATCAATGAAAGGAACTCAGTACATATGCAGAGTTTTATGTCCAGAGTTGACTAATGATTCATTCACTACTGGAAGTCATTCACAAACACCCTTTCCTCCAATGGCTTTTCATAATATCTTCCTGTTTTCAGTAAGTGGTTACAGAAAGTCTGGACTACTGACAGACTTGTTTCAACAACAGTTTCAGGAGGATCCTTAATTAAACAAAACTCTGTACCTCTAGGGATTAAGTGGCAGCAATCATCACTGAGCTCCAGCTGGTCTGGTTGAAGCCAGCCTTTCTATTCTATCAGATGCTGTAATGTTTCTTGTTTGTATTCTGTATTATTCACATAATGCCATCTTTCAATGATGTCTGCATCAATTGAAGAAGAGCGTGTAGGGAAGGAAAGCCAGCCTGGCTGGTGGTGCCAGTGGTTTTAACTGAAATCACTGGCTAATCCATTGAGCTAGGGCAGAGCCGTGTCTGGTCACCAACATGCCGAAGGGAGAGAAGTACTCAGACTGGCCCCACCCACAGGGAGCCAGGGCAGACACAGGGCACTGCCTTCCTTCTGTTCCTCGAGCCCACCTGGCTCTACTTCCCCTTTTACCACAACTTCCCATAAGGATCTGCTGTCTGCAGAACTGTTCAGTGCAAAGAGGAAAGATGGTGTAGTGATTAAGGACATGGATGCAGAAGTTAGATTTTCTGGGTTGGGTCTCTTCTCTGTCACATACTAGATTTGTGATTTGGAGAAAGTTATATCCATCTTCTTGGGAAGGGTATATAAGTTTCCATCTATATAAGTTTCTACATATATAAAATGAAAATAAGAACACATAGTGTTGCTGCTCCTCTGATGATAAAGAGAATGAATGCATCTAAGGCACTTAGACAGGACCTGCCACATAGTAATTATTCCATAAATATGTTGTCACTATTGTTATAATAACAGAGGTAAGGTTTCTGTAGGTGATTCAGCAATAGGAATCAACTCTATGTTGTTTGGGGGCACTGAGGATGATATCAAAACGCTAGAGTGTATTTTCTCCAATTTTAGATCTTGCCTAGATCTTGTTGAACACAGAGCAGTTTTTTTCCGAAGTTATGTCCTAAATCAAGTCATGTCAAATGCCATTGGCTAGGTTCTGTTCAATAGCCATCCAGTGAGCACATATTAAGTCCCAGACTCTCCTAATGAATACTGGGGAAATTTAAATGTATAAGAAATGATACATCCCCCATAGAAGTGCATATAATTTAGTGGGGAAGACAGGCTCATGAACAAATTATTTCAAAACAATTTCAGCCAGGCATGGTGGCTCATGCCTATAATCCCAGCACTTTGGGAGGCCAAGGCATGAGGACTGTGGTGAGCTCAGGAGTTTGAGACCAGTCTGAGTAACATAGTGAGATCCCATCTCTACTAAAAATAAAGAAAATCAGCTGGACGTCTGGGTGCTCACATGTAGTCCCGCCTACTCAGGAGGCTGAGATGGGAAGATTGCTTGAGCCCTGCAGTTGAGGCTGCAGTGAGCCATGGTTGGGCCATTGCACTCCAGCCTGGGTGACAGAGCAAGACCCCGTCTCCAACAAAACAAAACAAAAAGAATTTCCATTTGGTCATTACCCTTATAGGCCATGACAATCTCAAAAAATTGACTCACCGATTCATAAAATATTTGTTCCTCCTTGTTATCAATTTCCTCATTATTCATCTTCTGTCCCTTATGCCTCCTCATTAATAGATGAGAGGAGAGGGGGAACTGGGAGGTGGTGGTGAGGAAGGAGCAGATAAATTATTATTTTAGTGAAAATGCTAACAACTAAGTATAACCCGATGCACAATGTACAAGTGTATAATGAGAAAACATGCCTATGATATCACATTCCTCCCTGCCATGCCGTTCTTGAGAAGTTCCATGCAGGGATACATGTTACAATAAAGCAACATATACAGCGTTGGATGTTTTTTGTTTTTTTTTTTAAAGGGGTTTAATTTCAACCATTGTGCTTTACCATTCCAGAAAGATAAGAGATTGTAACCCAGAAGTGAAATTTATAAGCTCTTCTTACTGGTTTGCTTTCCAGGGGATACTTTACTGAAAGTCTAGCTCATAGCTGTTTAAAGAATAGTAATAGCAGGCGAGGCATGGTGGCTCACGCCTGTAATGACAGCACTTTGGAAGACTGAGGCGGGTGGATCACTTGAGGCTAGGAATTTGAGACCAGCCTGCCCAACATGGCAAAACACCGTCTCTACTAAAAAAAATAATAATAATAATAATAATAAATTAGCCAGGCATGGTAGCACACATCTGTAATCCCAGCTACTAGGGAGGCTGAGGCAGGAGATCGCTTGAACCCAGGAGGTGGAAGTTTTGGTGAGCTGAGATCACACCACTGCACTCCACCTGGGTGATAGTGTGAGACTCCATCTCAAAAAAATATAATAATATCTTCTAAGCAAGCACTTTACAGTTGAGAGACATGTTCCCTATAATAACATCATAAGAACTTTACCATAAAGCTGTGAACTAGGCAAAGGTAGACATTATTATATTCCTTCTTTACATAAATGAAATGGAGGTTCAGCAAAGTGACATTTCAGGTAATTAGTACAGAAGACTTCTGATTGTTTGACCTTTTTTCTACATTAATTCCGATTTCATTTTGTTCTTAATTCTGCCATGTTTCTAAAACAGAGTGGTTCCTAAGGCAAGAGGAAAGCCAACCTAGAAAGGAGGACCTGGGAAATAGCAAACTGGTTCAGCAACTACACAGAGTACCTATGAACGCACACATCAGGCCGGGTGCAGTGGCTCACGCCTGTAATCCCAGCACTTTGGGAGGCCAAGGTGGGTGGATCACGAGGTCAGGAGTTCATCACCAGCCTAGCCAACATAGCAAAACCCCGATTCTACTCAAAATACAAAAAATTAGCCAGGTGTGGTGGCGGGTGCCTGTAATCCTAGCTAATCAGGAAGGAGAATCGCTTGAACCCGGGAAGCGGAGGTTGCAGCGAACCGAGATTGTGCCACTGCACACCAGCCCGTGAGACAGTGCCAGACTCCATCTCAAAAAAAAAAAAAAGCACACATCGTATATGCAGAACTGAAAATTTTCAAAAAGCAGCACTTAGTGTTTTTAAGAGATGGATTAACTACTGAGATATATACCATCCCGTAGCAGGGCTGAAACATCAAAAACCAAACCTGATGACACCTTGATCTGACAAAACTTGCAGGAATAAGAGGTACCTAGGAGGGTGTGGTCACTGGTGACCAGTGGGAATGGCATGGATTCAAGTATAGTTGTCATCTCAATCTTCCTGCCTCATCAAGTCAAGTGCAGCGTGTTCTAGGAGAACAGCAGGCTTGCTTGTCCTGAATTAGCAAGTGGTTCGGCATGTACCTGTAATTGTTACATGGGGTCAAAAGTTAAGAGCTCAGACTTTGCAGAACAAAAGAACAACCTGCCCAGATCGTCTGTATTTCAATTTACTCTTGTAAAAAATGGAATGGAATCAGAACAAAACTTGAAAGGAGAGATTCCATTTTTTATTCCTTTATTGCCTAATATCAAGTAGATGTTAGGGCTTTTTAAAGAGATGCATGAAAGTCTCAAAGAATGTCGCCCCAGTAGCCAAGTAATGAAGCAGGAGAAGGTTGACAATGGCCTATATCCCACAGTGGGAAAGAAACGATGCGCTGCCTCCAGCCCTAACTCTTCACTAAAGGGACACACGATGATTAAGTTAGAGCTTAAAGATTCAAATAGGTGATTTGGTGATATCTTAGAACCTCTGACATCAATAGAGCATAAGAAAAATATATCTGGGGGCTGGGCACAGTGGCTCATGCCTGTAATCCCAGCACTTTGGGAGGCAGAGGTGGGCAGGTCACTTGAGGTTAGGAGTTCCAGACCAGCCTGGCCAACATGGCAAAACCCCGTCTCTACTAAAAATACAAAAATAAGGAAGGGTGTGGTGGTGTGCACCTGTAATCCCAGCTACTTGGGAAGCTGAAGTAGGAGAATCGTTTGAACCCAGGAGGTAGAGGCTGCAGTGAGCCAAGATCACACCACTGCACTCCAGCCTGGGCAACAGAGTGAGACTCCATCAAAAAAAAGAAAGAAAGAAAATAATACATTTGGACGAATGAATCAATCTTGATGCTCATTAAATCAAGAGCCTTAGCTGCTATAGGCAGAATAAAAGGTAGAATTCTGAGTCTTCCTCTGATGCTGTAGACAATTTAACTCTTTAAAAAAAACCTCAAAATAGAACTAATTCCATTCTGATTTCTAAGAGAGAATTGTGAGAGAAATGAAAATAAGTAATATCAAACTGCTTTTGAACTGGCACTTAGCTGTTTAAGCATTTAAGCTCATTATTTGAGTTTACATGTATATCCTATTTTAAACCCACAGCTTAACAGTTTTCTGTCCATCTTTCTTTTACACTTTATTTTCATTTTTCTTTTACACTTGCCATCTCTCCCTTATTTCTTCTTCTTTAATTGGTCATTTTCAATCTATATCTGTGGTTTTCATCTGGAGACTTTGATATTTACTTTTGTGGGAGGGACTAATAATTAATATGGCTAACACATTTTAAAGCGCAAAATCAAATCCTGACTCCCAGGAGTTCTGTAGAAGGGAAAATGGGAACATTTTTAGCATGATACAGACAAAGGGTCTTAGTAATTAGTTTTCTATACATTTTATTTGTTTTGTTCTTGGTGACCAATGGAAATAACTGGGTTAGCCTGGAAACAGAGTCCATAACTCTCACAAAATACCTCAACTCCTCTTTTGGGCTGCAACAGGAAATATTTTTACACAGTAAACAGTAAACATATGGAAACTTTTAGCCCCAAGATGTCATGCAGGCTGAAGAAGGCTTAGATACTATTCATGGATAAATAGAACACTCAACAAGTTTGGCAAAAACTAAGTTTGACCGTACAAGTGTTGATGAGGATTCGGAGCAAAGGAAATTCCACACACTGGTGGTAAGGGGGATAGTTTTGTTCAACAACTTTCAAATACAAGTTGACATTATATTGTAAAGCTAAACAGCACACACTCTGTAAACCAGGAGTTCTACCCCTATTGTATACCCTAGAGAAATCCTCATAGAGAGGCTGCAGAAGGCATATACAAGAATGTTCAGAGAGGCAATGTTCAAATAGAAAAAAATCTGGAAACAGCCTAGATATCCACCAGTAGGAAAAGACATCTACATAAATTGTATATTTATAAAATAAAAACAGCATTGAATATGAATGAACTTCTCTATATGCAGAATGTGAATTTGTTTTGGAAACACTGTTGAGTGAAAAAAGCAATTTACAGAAAAATTATATATGGTATGACACCATTTTTATACAACCCAAGAGCAAAACTAAAAAAAAAATGTTCTTTTAGGGATCCATACATATGTGATAGAGCTAATTTATAAAGCAGTGACGATGCAGTGGCTCATGCCTGCAATCCCAGCTACTCAGGAGACTGAGGCCTGACGATCACTTAAGCCCAGTTACAGTGAGCTATGATGGCACCACTGCACTCCAACCTGAGGGTGACAGCAAGACCCTGCCTCTAAAAAATTGAAATAAAATGAAAAGCAAAAGAATGATTAATACAAAATTCAGAATTGTGTTTTTCTTCTGGGGGCAGGTCAGCAAGGGAATGGGACTCGGGGCAAAAAACAGATAGCTTCCATAGTCTTGGTAATGCTTTAATTCTTAAATTGAGTGGGGTTCACTAGTGTTTATTTTATGCTTCATAACTTACATGTACATTACATATATCCATTTGACACCTAATAATATTTGCATGAAAAATGAAAATATTTACTTCCCTAATCTTCTAAATAGTCTTGGAAAACAACTCTTATACTTTTCCAAAAATTTTATTTGGTAACAATAATCAAATAAAATTTTGAGCAAGGTGGACAACTGGTCTGATTGAGGACATTGTTATATAGGGGAAAAAAAATTTTTTTTCAAATCCCAAAGTCATAAATGCTTATTATAGAAAATTTGAAAAAGCAGAAAAATATAAAGAAGAAAATGTTTTAGATTGTGCAAATCCATAGTTGCACAATCTAGATATAACCACTGTTAACATTTTGTGAGATTTCTTTCAGGTTTTTTTAAATATGTAAAGTTGAAATCAATATAACATTTTAAAATGCATTTTCCTATTTAGATTTGGGATCTTGTTCCCATAAAGGTAGGAATGATGCTATGTATTTGGGATGTATTCAGAGTAATCTTCGGTTCCAAGTTGTATTGAATATGTTTTGTACATAAATAATAACTTAATTTTTAACATTTCCCTCACAGGGAAATTTAAGGAATTAGAGGAGAACAGTCATACTTAAGATTGCCAAATCTTTTCCATTGTGATTTCTGGCATCTAAGTCATTTATTAAAATGTGTGTGATGAACTGGAAGGAGTTTTCCTTTCGATGATTTGCTATCTTAAACTCTGATCTCAACACAAGAATGCATTTTTCTGAAAGGTTTTTAAAAGAGTTTTATTTCATTCCTGAACTTTTGAAAGCATAGGAGAATATCTGTTTTCTTTTGCTAATTTATAATTTTAAAGGCATTTTCCCCATTTCTGACCACATATACAAAAGATTAATAGCATTAGGTTTAAATTAATCACTCTAATATCTACTTCTAAAAGCTTATTCCTTTAAAATGACTTCAACCTACCATCTACTTAAATGTTAAGATGATATACAGCATTAGAGCAGATATAAGGCATAAGAATATTTAGAATTGATTTTAATGGTTAAACTGCAAATCTTTTCAAGAGCTGAAATACTTTTTGTGTCTCTCCCGTGCTAGGTTTCTAAAATGCAGTTCTGGTTCAAGAGGTCTATGGTGGGCTTAGACATTTCCGTAGGTAATTCTGAAGCCCATCCAGGCTTGAGAAGCACTGCTATTAGCTTAAGGATACCAACCGCCAAGTTTATACTTAAAAGAACAATTCTCTCTCTTTGTCTCTTTCTCTCTCTCTCTCCAGCTTTTGTGCTAGCCTGGAGAGGCAGATGAATACTTGACTTCTGTTTTTCAATTTCTGGGGGGCCTTGACAGTTTGGGTGATGCCCTCTCCTACCCTCTTCAGAGTAACTGAATAAGTGACGAAGTGGAAGACCCCATCCCCTTCCAAAGACCCACCACTTCTTTTGCGGAAGTGGCCACACATCATTTTTCTCACTTAGGAAAATACAAAATGTTTCAAGAGCCCATTGCTTCCAGGAAGTTCACAGTGAACATAAAAGAAATATAGACTAAAGAAAAATCCACTGGCTTGTTTCCCTTTTGGCCAACTCACCACAGGACTCTGGGTTAATCTGGAGAATCTGCCATTGATAACCTTTTTCTCTTGGTTTGATATTAATGCTATTACAAAGAGGTCAGAATGGCCGGGAGAGGGAGGATAAGATGGCAAATGTGAGGCCAAAGCAATTTTTTGGTTACTACAAAGATAACCAAAGATTCCCAGTTGATAGCGCTTTTTGTGAGCTAGTTTATATAGGTAGATACTTTTAAAATAAATGATTACAGGATCAGGGGACAAAAGTAGAGCCATTGGGTTGACACAACTGTCTACGCCAGGCATTGGAATTAATTTAGAAAAAAGCCAGCAGCTTGCATTTAACATCTTGAAAACGCTTATGCAATGTCTTCCCCCAACCACAAAGAAAAACTACAACCACAGGACAAATTACTCTTTGAATGTTTGATGAGATATGAGTAGCCACAACAATAACACTTGTGCTAAGATTAACGTTTGAGTAGCTTTAAAGTATTTTTAGTTCTTTTAATCTGAAATTGTTTAGACTATCTTCAGAGAAACTTCTCAACTGTTTTCTTACTGGAAATAGTTGAAAAGCTTTATAAGGCCAAGGTTACCCAGCCAGTTTGACTTATATCTTCTTTGAGAGAGACAGAGTGAGAGAAGAAAGGAAGTAACAGCAAACATTTGTTAAGCAAAGGGCTGAGAGCTTTGCAGAGAAATAACAGATACATTTGACTATGGAGATTGTCCACCTTCATTTCTAGAAATCAGGTTTGCTTGGTGTACCTTGGATAAGTAGGTGCTTTCAAGTGGTCCTCCCACAAGTCTTAGCAGCTAACCAAGGCCAATGGTTCTCAGTCAACTAACCCAAGGAGTTCTTTAAAGTTAACCAGGACCTCTCCACAAAATCTCATACAAAGTCCTGTAACAATAAGCCACAGAAATCTAAAAAAATAAAATGCACTAAATTAAATGTAAGACCAATAGCAGCCCTTGAGTTTTATAACAGGAATTAAATAACCAAAAAAGAGGGGAAAGTATATGCAGAACACTCAGTTTAGAAATTAATATTTCTGAAGGACTGAGGATTCTACAAAGACAAAGCCAAAATTTTCATGGAAGAGCCAGCACAACTATGTTACATAAAATCAGCTGGAACCTTTCTAAGGCAAGAAGTAAAATCAGAGGCAGCGGTCTCCCAGCCCTTGTTTTCTTTCAAGCAAAGCAAGCAGTGATAGGTTGTTCCCGTGGGCAACTTTGGCTAGAATTGGTGTCCTACTAGGAGAGTCCATGCCCATTCAAAATGGCAGTGAGCTCCTGCCTGCGTTATGACTACTGCCCTCCTGATTTTTCCTACCAGACTAATGACAGACTGCCCCACTGAGAAGGGTCTAGCAGAGCACAGGTCACCAGCTGGGTAACATTCAGAAAGTTAGTCTTCCTATGCTCATTTTCCTGGGCTGTTACAGAAGAAGACTGGAAGAGGTAATTTCCAAGGTTCTTTTCAGCTCTGAAGTTGTGTGTCAAAGGTAGGGGCAATGGATGCACACAGAAGAGGAAGTGTTTCTGACCTGGTATGACCCTCTCCTGCCCAGCATCATGACAGGAATCAGTGCTATTATTTTTAGGTGGGAAAGCACAGAATCCCTTAAAAACATGGGATTTCATGGTGGCTTGGCAAGTGACTTGAGCCAGACTCTCACAGTAGAATGACTTTCCGTTGTGCCTGAAAGCCCCTTCAAAGTGACTCAAAGGAGAGGTAAAGACATTTATTTAGGAAGTAGAAGATGCAAGTCACAGTGGAGAAGGTTATAACAGCATTGGGTACATTCTACCAGCACATCAGTGAAGTGTGGCTCATCCCAGGCACAAACCACATCACAACCTACTCAGGATTGTGCTGGATGATTTTGCAATTGTTTGTTAAAACAACAAACCAACGTGATTCCCACACTTGCCCTTGTCTTTTACTGTTAGCGACAGTCTAGTCCTGACATGTGTGCCAAACCCACAGCCAAGGATATCTTGAAGACTCCAACTTTCTATACCTGCATGCATCTTAAATTAGGAGGAGGTGGATGGGGTTACATATGCCAATTTTTAAATTTTTTAAGTTTTTGGTCCCAATTCAGAGACTTTGTAGGTACGGAGGTAACCCAGCAGGAAGTCATGTTGCTTCAAACTTGCTAGAGTAATGGTTGGCTTTAAAGTAAAGAGATGCAAGAGATCATGAAGCTTGTGATGGGCCCATTTTCCTGACCTTATAGTACATTTTTAGTACAATCACAGGGAAGTCTGAAGTTTTAAAGGACAGCTGACTGGATCCTCCTCAGTTGGATTTTGGCTGCATCTTGCAAGTCCTCCCCTCGGGGAGCACACAGTGAGGCAAGTTCTTTGCCGTACATTGTGGAATAGCGGCCTGGTGACTGCAGGCCGGGGACTCACTAAAGCATACTTAGAAAGAGCGGGTACAGAGTGTTAAAGGAGGAGGTTGCAGAGCGGCAGAGTGGCACGTGCAAGCCCACAGGTGGAAATTTCTTCCGTGGCTCAATCCCCTGCCTTAACTCACTTCTCTGCGGACCTATCTCCATCTCTGTAAGATGGAAAGACATTAAAAGCACCGCCTCCACCTCTCCAACTTTGAGAAGTAACTTGTCTTGTGAGTAACTTTTTTGGAGGAAGGGTGGGGTGTGCAGCCCTGCCTGGAGAGGGCCCCAAAGCGCCAACCCACTGCAGAGACAGAAGGCCGCATACCGAGGAGGCCGGCTAGCAGCGGACTCGGGCGAACCCACTCAAGCGATCTGTCAAGTCTGTCCCCAGGGGAGGTCCCCCTTTCGGGAGAAGGCTTTTAAGGGGATTTATCAAAATCACTCCCGCGCTTCCTTCACTCCTTCCTTAGAGCCGGAGGGCGGTGAGGACCCGGGGAGTCATCTATCTTGCCCCCGTCGCAGGCAGGGATCCAGGGGGCGTTGCTGCAAGGGGTCCCCCGGGGCGCGGGAGGCGCCAGATGCCAGGCTCTGCAGTCAGCCCGCAACAGCGCTCCGTCCGGGGAGGGAGGCCCGGGTCGGGGGCAGCCGTAAGCCCCCGCTCAGTCTGCTGCCGCCGGGGACTTGCGCGGCCGTGGCTCCGCGGGAGGGGGCGGCCAGGGGCTGGGGCTGCCCGGCGGCGCAACGACCGCCTTCCTTTGCTGCGTCCCGCCGGCCCCCAGCCTCGCTCACCGCTACCGCTTCTCCCTGCCCAGCAGCGCGCAGGGACCATGTCGGCGGAGACCGCGACCGGCCCCACGGAGGACCAGGTAGAGATCCTGGAGTACAACTTCAACAAGGTCGACAAGCACCCGGATTCCACCACGCTGTGCCTCATCGCGGCCGAGGCCGGCCTTTCGGAGGAGGAGACCCAGGTGCGTCCCCACACGCGCCCAGCGCGCCCGGACCCCTGCCAGAGCTGAGCCGTCTCGCGGCTGGGCGTTCCTGGTCGTCTGTGCCTCCCGCCGGGCTGCCCTTCCCCCGATCTCCCATCGCTTCTGCCCGCATCCGGGGGCCCAGACCCTGCATGGCTCCCACTGCCGCCTCCCCGCTTCCCCGTTCCCGTGGGCGCCCAGTCTCCCCGCCACCCCCATCCAGCTGTGGTTCCCCGGGAGCTGCATAGAAACCCCGTGGTCACCAGTCCTTGCCTTTCCACTCTCCCCGGCAGCCCGGAATACACGCTTTCTCCCTCTGCGAGTTGGGAGCAGCGTCTCTCGCCTGTCCCTGTTTCGCCTTCCCGGCTCTGTCCCTCTGGTCTGTCTGTGAAACCTTCGGGAAGATCTATTCTAGGCGGGAATGTCAGAGCTGGAAGGCTCCCCAGAGACCAGCTAGCCATAAATTCAGTCCTCCGGTTTGGCGAACCAGGAGGCTGAGCCCAGGAGGGAGGGCGCTGTCAGGATGGCAGGAGCCGTGAAGCTTGCTCTCTCCACCACATCACACTGCAGCGTCCCCCGAGCTGCAGAACTCACACTGCAGAAAGCCAGGGAGATGTGGTTCCGATTTTTTAAAAAATTGCCCAGCTCTAAGGTTTAGAGGCTTTTCGGGGCGTTTTATAAGACGGTAGATAGCTGACATTTCAGCTGACGGGAGCGGCAGCCAATGTCCTCCTAAGTGCATTCATTGACTTATCTATTTTTTAAATGCTCCTATATTATCCCGAAAAATGCCAGGTAAAGAATGCAACACTACCTGTGGTTGTTCACCACAGGTGCAATGTTGGAGCCTTTAGCTGACTTTTAAAACCCGTCTAAACTCCGACTTCTCTTTTCTCTTTGGTCATGGAAAGACAATCCTTTAAGCATGATAGACTACTTGGAACTGATCTAGCATCTCTCCTGTGGGTCCCCAAAGCACTTCACACTTCTAACCTCAACTCTAAAGCAGAGACGTTCTTATTTTTCCTATTTTATATACCAGAGCATCAGGCACTTGTCCTGTCACCATGAGCCATGCTCAGTTGAGGTTTAGAAGCTTGTAATGGATCCAGTAGATCCTAGGACCAAGACCCTGGACCTCAAGTCCAAAATTAGTAAAAATAATTTTGGACTTG
>NW_022292139.1:0-1642 GCF_002776525.5 Piliocolobus tephrosceles
GGGGAGAAGGGAGGTCGGTCTGAGGGACACGGGGCGTGGCGGCGGGGGTAGGGAAGCGGGAAGGGGAGGTCGGGGGAGAAGGGAGGTCGGTCTGAGGGACAGCCGGAGAGAGGGGAGGTCGGGGGAGAGGGGAGGTTGGCCTGAGGGACACGGGGCGTGGCAGTGGGGTAGTTAAGCAGGAAGGGGAGGTTGGCCTAAGGGACGCGGTGTTGGGGAGGGGAAGTTGGCCTGAGTTGGGGGGAGGGTGAGGGAAGGTCAGCCTGAGAGGTGCCGCAGGGGAGGGGAAGTTGGCCTGAGGGACAACCCGGGAGAGAGGGGAGGTAGGCCTGAGGGACTCGGAGGTAGAGGGCAGGGGGAAGTTGGTCTGAGGTACGCCCAGGAGAGAGAGGGGAGGTTGGCCTGATGGATGTAGGGGTGGGGGAGGCAGGGGGAAGGGAAGGTTGGCCTGAGTCGGAAGAGGGGGAGGGGAGGTCGGCCTGAGGGACACCCGGGAGAGGGGAGACGCTGCCAGGGAGGGGAGGTCAGCCTGGGGAAGAGGGGGGAGGTCAGGGGAGAGGGGAAGTCGGCCTGAGGGACCTCTGGGAAAGGACATTCCAGGCAACTAGTGCCAAGACTCTGAGACAAGACTGTCTTTGGCACACAGGTGTGGGTTGGAACGTCTTGGAGGCCAGTGCGGCTGGAGTGAGGTGCCATAGGCTGTGGGGAACGATGGAGGAAACTCGAGGGTCAGACAGGCTCAGTTCCAGCCAGCACCCCAGGCCTTCCTGGTGGTTTGCAGAGGGGCAACACCTTCGGGCTTCTGTGGTATAAGCGTCTCTCTGGGTCGCTCTGGCTGCTGAGCTGAAGAGAAACTGAACTGATAAAAGGGAAGGTGCAAGGAGACCAGTTAGGAGGCTGCTGTAAAAATGCAGTAGACAGTGGCTGGGGCCTGGAGGTGGCAGCAGAGAGGATGGTAAGTCCAGTTGTATTTTAAAGTCAAGCCTTCAGGATTTGCCAACCCACTGGGCATGGCTGGGGAAAGGCAGACATCAAGGCCAGCTCCCCAGGGCTTTGTCCTGAGCAGCCAGAGGATTGGACCACAGGATCCGTGGGCTTGGTTGTCACTAACACTCATGTTTGGTTCAGACATGCAGGGTTTAGGATGTGTGCAGCAGACTCAGTGGAGATGTCACAGAGGCACTGCACAGGTTGGGACCTCGTGTCTAGGCTGGGACATACTACAGTGTTACAGAGGACATTTAAGGCTCTGAGACTTAGATCATTATAACGCCTAGTATGTCTAACTTTCCCTTCTCTTTTTTCTTTTTTTCTTTTTTTTTTTTTGAGAGAGTGTCTCGCTCTGTCGCCCAGGCTGGAGTGCAGTGGCCGGATCTCAGCTCACTGCAAGCTCCGCCTCCTGGGTTCACGCCATTCTCCTGCCTCAGCCTCCCGAGTAGCTGGGACTACAGGTGCCCGTCACCATGCCCAACTAAATTTTTTTGTATTTTTAGTAGAGATGGGATTTCACCATGTTAGCCAGGATGGTCTCGATCTCCTGACCTTGTGATCCTCCCGTCTCGGCCTCCCAAAGGGCTGGGATTACAGGCTTGAGCCACCGCGCCTGGCCTCTTTTTCTTAATTTTTATTTTAAGTTCAGGGGTAC
>NW_022292141.1:0-1084 GCF_002776525.5 Piliocolobus tephrosceles
TGGGGTAGACATGGATGATAACATGCATCGGGGATACAAAAATCTGCAATCCTATTTAGGTGAAAGACAATAGTTCTGATGACCACTGATAAGGAAACCTAAGATCCTAAGTAATAAGGGCAAAGGCAGGCAGCCAATAGGATAATTAATTACAGAGCTGTGGGGTAACTGTATCAGTCTTTTACTCTCCGAGTGCTTGCTGTAACATTTGCCCCCAGATTAAAGCTATGAGTTCTGCTCTCTAAATTAACTGGGATATTTGCTGCCAAATACTCCCAAGGCAGGTGCTGGGGCCAGAGAGAGAAATGGGACAATATCCCAGCTAACTTCCATCTGTTGTATGAAAGATGAAAATGTAATCTATTGTTTAAACTGGGACACTTTGAGTGAAAGAAAGCACTATTAATAATTATGCCAGAAAAAGAGGTATAACCTGTGACTGTGGCAGGCAAATCAGGACATCTTTTTCCTGGTCTTAGGGAATGGGGAGCACCTGTATTTGGACAGCAAGCTACCTACGCCCCCTTAAGAAAATCCTCCTGGCCACATAGTCTATCTCCCCTCCCCAGGAATTGCATTAATTGCCAAGAAAACAAGAAACGTCATGAGCTGAAATGTTCCAGCTACCTAAATAGGTCAATCTAAACCTAAAATTATAAGTGTGAATACATAACCAAGAAGTCACAAACATTTAAGGAAAACCAACAGCATGAAAGCAGGATACCACACCATAGAAAGAAAATAAATCTCCTGTGAGGCAACAAAATTAATGCAGAAAACAGAGCCATTCATACGGATTTATTACAACCATAAAACAAAAAGAGGCTGCTATTTTTAAAAGAAGCAATCTAAGTTCTGGGAAATTAAAAAAATAATTGCCCCTCCCTTAGGGTTGCCTGATCAAGCAAATACAAATATAAGACATCCAGTTAAATTGTAATTATTTCTAATTGCCTGTGCATATGGACATCAGACTAAAAAATATTGAATGGGACATACTTATGCTAAACATTTCTTTCTTTCTTTTCTTTCCTTCCTTCCTTCCTTCCTTCCTTCCTTCCTTCCTTCCTTCCTTCCTTCCTTC
>NW_022292144.1:0-948 GCF_002776525.5 Piliocolobus tephrosceles
AATAACTCTTACACTGCTAGGACTTAACCCATGAATTGGTGGAATAGTTACTATTTAATTTATATTTGATTTTTTGTTTTTGATATAGTATTCATTTATACTATAAACTGTAATATAAATTATCACTTCCTTTGGTGGACTTTGCAGTAAATCAACTGCTAGAGGAGACACTTCACATTTAAATTTGAACTCTGACTTAAAGTCATCAGATAATTCACATTCCAGAAGTCTGCATTGATTGATGTCTTCAATATATTTTACATTAACTAAAATTTTATGTTGAGTTATATTAGTGTTTTGTTATTATAATGTTTGGCATCTAAACATATTTTTAAACTTTGTAATATAATTGTGGAATTTCAAAATTGTACCCTTGAGCACTTCCTGTTTCAAACATAATGCCATTTCTTGATTAAAATGATTTGAAAATTTCCCAAACTCTCAGAGTAAAACACAAAATTATTATTATGATTCAAAAGACCCTCCAGGACAAGTCTCCAGGATACCTCCTCAGCCCAATATGTTCTTGATGTCTGTAATCCAGCCAGACATGTTTTTAGTTAATTACATAAACCTTCCAAGCACTTTCTTCCCTCAAGGTATCTGTGTGCATAATTTCTCTGATTAGAATTGTTTTTCACTGTATATGTAACTATGTAACTATTTCTTACCATACAACTCTCAGCCTCAACATAGAATTATTCTCACACGAAATTTCATATTCAGACGTTTATTCTGACTTTCACATCACAATTGCACTTCATATCAAGTGCTTGATATGAAGGCCAGGCACAGTGGCTCACAGTGTAATCCCAGCACTTTGGTAGGCCAAGGCAGGAGGATCACTGGAGCCCAGGGATTCAAGGCCAGTCTGGGCAACATAAAAGTCCCTGTCTCTACAAATAATAATAATAATAATAATAATAATAATAATAATAATAATAATAA
>NW_022292144.1:958-54230 GCF_002776525.5 Piliocolobus tephrosceles
TAATAATAATAATAATAATAATAATAATAATAATAATAATAATAATATAATAAGTTGGGTGTGGTAGTGCAGGCCTGTAATCCCAGTTACTTGGGAGACCTAAGTGGACTAATCTCTTGAGCCTTGGAGGTCAAGGCTGTAGTGAGCTGTGATTGTGCCATTGCATCCAACCTAGGCAACAGAGAGGCACCCTGTATCAAACAAACAAAATGTGCCTGATATGAGCCAGTTATCCTTAATAGGGTAGAGATACAGCAGGGAAAAAATTGTCCAATATGCTTTATCTGTAGATTTGATCCTAGATACTGCGTTTCACAGTGGCAAGTTCTTGTGATAATAAATTGGTAAGCTGATTCTCTTTTCGTAAATATTTTGATGGCACTCCCTCAAGAGTTTTGATTGCTAATGATCTTAACCATAATGTAAGAAATTTACTGAGAGTAATTTGCTTAAAGGAAGTCATTTGTACAATTTATTATGTTATTAGTAGTCTTTCAAGGCAAAGACCATTTGATCTTGGAAGAAGAAGTTGGTTAATTTTACAATTACTGAGACCTGGAGGAAATAGTGAGATTCCTACCGTCATATCTTCATACATATGAGATTCAGGTTTCCAGACCCTGACTCCATGAACTTTCATTTTGTGAACTTCCTTTTGCTGTGTACTTAATTATTAAAGTAGTCATCTTTATAATTAGTCTTATAATTCACTCTATTATCATCTCTATGAAACTCTAGGGTTAATTAGTTCCATAAACTAATTGACAATTTTATCTGTTCCAAAAAGTGTCTCCTTCATGATTCTGAAGTGTGCATGTATGGATGTTGATAGAGATCGGTGGTATGGATGTTGATAGAGATTGGTGGAAGCAGAGACTAGGTTGCTATTTTTGTATGCTGAGACTTAATGAACCAAGTTTAGGCTCACATTCACTTTATCTATTTTATGAGATGAGACTTCACACTGATCCTTTTTAAATTTTTATATTTATTGCTCTAAAATTACATTTTTAGTCTATGAGCGTATCTATTCTGTAATCACTTTGATTTATTCTCTGAGCTTTTTTTTCTTCATATATACCTTTATGCAGGTGTGTTAACTACATACTATTTCAGTCTTAGGTACAGATTAATTAATCTACTCATTTATTTATTCAACAGATATTCATTGGATGTTGACTACATACTTGACACTAGAGATTAAAATTCTTCAAAGACTATGACTTCAAAGAATTTGTATTGAATAGAGAAAACAGAAGAGTAAAAAAAAAAAAGAAACCTAAAAATGTCACAGTAGAGGAAAATACAGTGTGTTATGAAAGCATAATAATAGGACAAAATAAAATTTTGCTTGGGAATGTTATAAAAGAGTTTCTGTAACAGGAGGAAACTGAGTCATGTCTTGAAGTGTGAACAGGAGTTAACCTTTTGAAGATATGAGAAAGTGTTTCCAGCAGAAGAAAGAGGATAGCCTAAGGTATGAAGATGTAACCACATTATAAGCCTCACCTTACGAAGTTTGCTTTGTAACTGAACCACAGAATGTATATCATTAAATAATTAATTAGAACTGGAAAGAAAGAATGAGTAAAAATTATAGACTTGCGAAAACTACCATAAGAAATTTTGATTTAATGAATCCAGTGGAAAACTTCCCTTTAGTTCTAGAGATTAAGTTGTACTTTCTGTAAAACCAGCAGCCATTCTACAGAAATGCTATCAACTTCCTGCCAATAACAACAACAATACCAACAAATATCTGTTTTCAACACAATAATGTACTATTTCATTTTACACAATGAGACATGTCTTAGCCTCTGCCCAAGTTAATCCATATTTTCGACCTTCACTTTTCTTCGTAACTGCTTGTTCGTAACTGCTTGTTGCCTTCTGCAATACATCAATCCTTCCCAGCTACTGGATCATTCTCATCTCATCAAATTTACTACTTAACATGAACAAATAAGCAAATAAATAAATGTGAGAGAGGAAACAATCATTCTTGACAAAATTTTGACAGAAAAATATGGATAGAGTTCTTGGGATATGCACAACTGAAAATATTTATTGGTTCTCCTTTTCTGCCTGACAGCATGATGAGGGCATAAAGAAATTTTTAGCAAAGTTCAAAAGGCAGAATACAAGCTAAATAATACAACCTTATATATCGTGATGAATATTGTTGATAATTGATAATCATTAAATTATCAATTTAACAGATAATCGATAAATGTTACCCTCAATAATTTGGGCCAAAGTTCTGATTATATCCTTCTTAGAACACATGGACAATTTCAGAATTACATATCAAATAATAGAGTGGTGTTTATGTGTAAAATTCAGAGCTATAAATTATTAAACAGAAAAATGCAGTATTAATTCACTGAAAACTAAGGAAAGAAGAAAAGATAGTTTAAATGAGATGTTAATTCATTAGAAAATAAAAAATAAAATCATGTAAAAGTTTTAAGTAAGTAACAAAGAACAGGAAAATACATATATAAGTATAATATGAATAAAAAAAGCAAACAGTTCTATTTCTGATTTTACTTAATGTTTAGTTGTGACAAAAATGGAATGCTGGTTTGAGCTTGAGTAAGAGGGAATTTTTCAGAGCAGATTATTTTCCTCCATTACGGAATGAAACCAAAGCCCAAGATTGAAATTGTGAGTAAGTATCCAATGTTCACAGACTAGAACTTCACAATTATAGTTATTATATATTGATATAAGTGACATATGTGATATATTACTTATATGATATATATCATATATCATGATATATTGTTACATCATATATTTCATATATTTGTATATCATACATATGAATATACATCAATATATGTATATCTATATTATATATTCATGTATCTGATATAGCATATATATTCATATATATGTGCATTATATATTATACACACATAAATGTATGTATTCATATATATGTGTAGGTGTGTGTATATATGCACAAACATATATACTTTTCATTGTGTTAAAATATATAACATAAACATACTATCTTATTGTGGTAAATATTTATAACCTAAAGTTTTCCTCTTAAAAAATGTTAAGTTTATAGTATTGTTAACTATATACTCATTGTTGAAAACAGATCTCTAGAACTCTTTCATCTTGCATGAATGAAATTCTGTATCCATTGGACAATACCCCATTTTCCCCTTTTACACACTCCTGGCAATCAACATTCTATTTTCTATTTCTTTGAGTTTAATTACCTCAGATGTCTCATATAAGTAGAATCCTGCAATATTTGTCATTTTGTCATTGATTTTTTTCACTTAATGTCTTCAAGTTTCTTCCATATTGTATCATCTATCAGCATCTCCTTCTTTTAAAGCTAAGTAATATTCCATTGAATGTATATGCCATATTTTCTTCATCCATTTATTCTCAGATGGACATTTGTTTTGTTTCTAAACCTTGGCAATTATGAATAACACTGCAATGAATGTGGCCATGCAGATATTTCTTCAAGATTCTGTATTCAATTATTTTGGAGGTATACCCAGAAATAGGATTGCTGAGTAATATGGTAGTTATCTTAATATGGTAATCTTCTAAGGAATCTCCATACACTTTTGGCATAGTAGCTACACCATTTTACAATGACATCAGCAGTGCACAAGGGATCCAATATCTCCATATCTTTTCCACAATCTTTTCCCTTTTTATTATAGAGGGCATCCTGATAATGTGAGGTAGTATCTCTTGGTGGTTTTGATTTGCATTTTTGTAATGATTAGTGATGTTGCACATCTTTTCACATGCCTGTTGACTGTTTATCTTTTTTAAATAAATGTCTAGTAATTTTTGAGTTTGTTATTGATTTGTGTTTCTTATATATAATAGACATTAACTCTATCTGATATATGGTTTGCAAATATTTTCTTCTATTTTATGATTATTCTTTTAACTCTCTTGTTTCTTTTGCTATGCAGAAGTTTTAAAATTTGATATAATCACATTTGTCTGTTTTTGTTTTGTTTGTGCTTTTGGTATCATACCAAAAAAAATCATCACTCATTTTAATGTCATAAATTATTTTCCCTTTGTTTTCTCGTAGGAGTTTTATAGTCCAGGTCTTACATTTAGGCCTTTAATTCATTTTTAATTTGTATATAAAGAGTAAGATAAAGGTACATCTTCATTCTTTTCCATTGTGTATATCCAGTTTTAACACCATTTGTTGACGAGACTATCCTTTCCCCATCGCGTCATTGTAGCACCGTTGTCACAAATCATTTGACCATATGAGTGAAGGTTAAGTTTCGGGCTCTCTAACATGTTCCATTGATGGATGGTCTTTATGCCAGCATCACACTATTATGATGGCTATCACTTTGCAATATATTTTAAGCCAGGCAGTGTGGGGGCCTGAAGCTTTGCTCTTTCTCAAGATTGTTACTGCTAGGTAGAGTTCCCGAAGATTCCATATAAAGTTTTGGATATTTGTCCTATTTCTGGAAAAACTGTCATTGGGATTTTGATATGGATTGCACTGAATCTGTAGATTGGTTTAGGTAATATGGACATTTTAACAATGTTATTAATCTATAAACATAAGATATCTTTCTATTCTTTTTTTCATTATTTAATTTCTTTCAGCATTGTTTATAGTTTTCAGTACACAAATCTCTCACCCGCTCAATTTTATTCCTCAGTATTATTTTTGATACTATTCTAAATCAGTTTTCTAAAATGATTTTCAGATTGCTTTATACTGGTGTATGTAAATGTAATTTATTTTTGGATGATGATTTTATATGAAGCAATTTTATAACATTTCTTATTTCTAACTGTATTTTTGCATGAAATACTTTGGATGTTCCACATACAAAATCATGTCATCTATAAAAATAGATAATTGTACTTCTTCCTTTCCAATTTGGCTAAGCCTACTCTTTATTTTTACTAATGGCTTTGACTAGGACCTCTACTACAATGGTAAATACAAGTGGCAAGAGTGTGCTTCTTTTTCTTGTTCTTGGTCTTTAAAAGCTTTTATTATTTTTACCGTTGGGTATGATGCTGGCTATGAGCTTTTCATATATAACTTTTATTATTTTGAAGTAATTTTCTTCTATTTCTAGTATGTTGAGTGTTTTTTTAATCATAAAAGTGTTGAATTTTGAAAAATATGTTTTCTGTATTAATTGTCATTTTTGTTCTTTTTTCTTTTAATGTAGTAAATTGAACCTGCTGATTTTCATATGCTGAAACATCCTGCCATCCCATTGGTAAATCCCATTTGGACATAGTATATAATGCTTTTAATGTGCTATTGGATTTGGTTTGCGCTTATTCTTTTGAAGCTTTTGCATCAATATTCACCAGGGTTATTAGTCTGGATTTTTAAATAGTATCTTTGTCTGGCTTAAGTATCAGGGTAATGTTGGACTCATAGAATTAATTTAAAAATGTTCCTTTCTATTTATTTATTTGAAAGGGTTTCAGGAGGACTTGTGCTGATTCTTATTTAAATGTTTAGTAAAATTCTCCAGCAAAGCTATTTGCTCCTGATGTTTCCTTTGCTGGAAAGTTTGAAAATTGATTTAATCTCCTTACTTGTTATTGGTATGTTCAGGTTTTCCACTTATTTATGATGTACTCAGTAGACTGTATGTTTCTAGGAATTTATTTTTTTCTAAATTATTCAATTTGTTGGCATATATCATTTGTACTAGTCTCAAAATAATTTTTATATCTGTGGCATCAGTTGTAATGTCTCCCTTTTCACTTCTGATTTTAATTATCTGAGTCATCTCTTTTCTTTGTCTAGCTAAGTATTTGCAGGTTTTGTTGAACCTTTAAATAAAACAACCTTGCTGTTGTTGTTTTTATTTTCCAAGAGGAGGAAATAGAGGCTTTTATTGTGTCTTGGCCACTTGGAAATAGCAAAATAGTGCAAAAAGATTAATTATCTAACCTTTAATCCAAGAAGGAAAATGAGAATCCACCAGAATAATGAAGGTCACCCCAGATCCTGGGGAGGAGAATGCTGACAAACAGCCCCTGTTACAGCATCTGGCTGAAATAAATGAGTGAAGCTCTAGTACGTGAGAGAGGCAGAGAGCCTCCATCTGTGACTCACCTTTCTATTGGGGATCCAAACAACCTAGGTTAGGGAAAAGAACTTTGTCTAGCCACATTGGCTGCAGCCCACTCTTATCTCTAAGTACCATCTACTGGCTTTTAGGTCAAACTGTGCATCTCTATATAACCTTGCTGAATGAAGTACTTAAGTATTTAGAAGCAAAGACAAAAGATGCTACCAAACACTGTCTATAATCACAGTCCCTATGGAGAGGGAAAATGGAAATGAAAAGAAAAAAGATAATAGCATAAAATCCTAACTTAATGAAAATAATTACAATAATTAGAAGTGTCGGCCTCTAGATGAGAAGGAATCAGCACAAGAATTCTGGCACCATAAAATTTCTAAATGTAGTGACACTACTAAGGGATCACATGAGCTCTCCAGAAACAGTCCGCAACCAAGATGGAAAGGCAAAAATGACAGATAAAGAATTCAAAGCATGGATTGTAAGGAAGATTAATGAGCTTCAAGACAAGTTTGAAAATCAAAACTCAAAAAAAAAAAACTTCGAAATTAATCCAGGAAATGAAGAAAGATAGCATCTTAAAAATAAATCAGAGCTTCCGGAATTGAAAAACTCACTTAAGGAATTTCAAAATGCAATTGCAAGCTTTATAAAGAGACTGGACTAAGCAGAGGAGAAAATTTCTAATCTTTAAGAACAGTCATTCAAATTAACCTAGGCAGACAAAACTAAAGGTAAAGGAATATAAAAATGAATAAAATCTTTGGAAAAATATGGGATTATGTAAAGTGACTAAACCTATGATGTACTGGCATTCCTGAGAGAGAAGGAGAAAGAGTAAACAACCTGGAAAACATATTTGAGGGAATAATTCAAGAAAATGTTTCTGGTCTTGCTAGAAACATAGACATCCAGATACAAGGAACTAGATAAAATAACACCTGTGCAATACTGCCCAAAATGAGTATTACCAAGCGTTTAGTCACCAAACTGTCTAAGGTCAATGATGAAGAAAAAAATCTTAAGTATAGCTAGAGAAAAAGATTACGTACAAAGGGAACATGATCTGGCTAGCAGCAAACTTTTCAGTACCAACCTTATAAGGCAGGAGAGATTAGGGGCATATTTTTAGCATTAATAAAGAAAAGAAATTCCAACCATGAATTTCATAGCATACCAAATTAAGCTTCAGAAATGGAGAAACAAAGAGTTTGCCAAACAGAAAGCACTAAAGTAATTTTTTACCACTAGACCAGGCTTACAAGAGATACTTGGGAGTTCTAAACGTGGAAACAAAATAAAGATACCTGCTACTACAGAAACAAACTTAAGTACATAACCCACAGACATTATGAAGGAAGCAGACAATAGAAACTACAAAGCAATTAGCTAATAAGTTTATTATACTATCAAAATCTCACATATAAAAAAACCTTGACCGTAACTAGCTTATATGACCCCCATTTAAAAGGCACAGTATTTCAAGTGAAATAAAAAAAAAATGTAAAAAAACACACATCAATCTGCTGTCTTTAAGAGACCCATCTCACATGTAATGACACACCCATAGGCTCAAAGTAAAGGGTTGGAAGAATATCACCACACAAATGGAAAACAAACAACAACAACAAGAAGCAGAGGTCACTCTTCTTATATCAGATAAAACAGACTTTAAACCAACAAGTGTAAAAATCAACAAAGGACATTACATAATGATGGGTTCAATTCAACAAAAGACTTAACCATTCTAAATGTATATGCAATAACATTGGAGGACCCAGATTCACAAAATAGCTACTTTTCAATGTACAAGAAAACAGACAGCCAGAAAATAATAGTGGGGAGTTAAAAAAAAAAAACAAAACAAAACAAAAACAAAAACAAAAAAAACAAACAAAGAAACCAAAAAACAAAAAATACTGACAATGTTAGAGAGATCTCAAGGTGGAAAACTAACAAGGAAAATCTGAATTGAAATTTGACATTTGCCTAATTGAACCTAATAGACATGTACAGAACATTCCATGCATCAATCACATAAGATATATTCTTCTGAACATGGTACATACTTCAAGACTAATAACATGCTCAGCAATTAAACAAATCTCAATAAATATTTTAAAAAATATTTAGTGGCAACCATACTCTTAGACCACAGTGGCAGAAAAACAGAAATCAATACCAGGAAGATCTCCCACAACCACAAAATTACCTGGATATTAAACAACCTGCTTCTAAGTGACTGTTAGGTAAGCAACAAAATGAAGGAAGATACAAAAAAAATTCTTTCAAATAAAGGAAAATAGAGATACATACAAATACAACATACCCAAATCTCTGGGATGCAGCAAAATCATTGTTAAAAGTTTATAGTCTACACAACTAACTCTACAAGTTCGAAAGAACTTAAAGTAATGATCTAACAATCACACCTAAATGAACTAGAAAAACAAGAACAAATCAACTCCAAAGCTAGCAGGATAAAAGATGTAACTAAAATTCAAGTGGAATTAAACAAAATTGAGACAAAAAAAAATCAAAAAAGAAATTGATGGAACCAAAGGTTGTTCCTTCCACAGAAAAGACAAGACCAATAAACCCATAGCTAGATCAACAAAGAAAAATAAATGAATAAAAGATAAGATCCAAATAAGCAAAATCAGGAATGACAAATTGGTATTACAATTAATACCAAAGAAATATACACAAAAAAATCAGAGATAAATATGAATACTTCTATGCACACAAACTAGAAAATCTAGAGAAAATAGAAAAATGCTAGCAAGACATAAACTGCCAATATTGAATTAGCAAGAAATTGGAACCGTGAGCAAATTAATGTTGAGTTCTGAAACTGAAGCAGTAATAAAAAACCTACTAACAAACACAAAATGTCCCAGATTAGATGGATTCCTAGTTGAATTCTACCAATTCAGCTGGAGAGCTGGTATCAATTATACTGAAACTATTTGAAAAATTCAAGGTGGAGGGATTCCTCCTTAACTCATTATGTGAAGCCAACGTCACCACAAATGACAAAAATACAATGAAAAGAGAAAACTACAGGCCAAGCCAATGTCCCTGATGAACATGTACACAAAAATCCTAAACAAAATATCAGCCAACTGAATCTAGTAGCACATCAAAAAGTTAATTCACCAGGATCAAGTAGGCTCATTCCTGGAATACAAAGTTGGTTCAATATGTAAAAATCAATAAATGTGATTCATCCTATAAAAATAATTAAAAATAAAAATCATAGAATCATTTTAGATGCAGAAAAAGCCTTCAATAAAACCCAAAGTCCCTACATGATAAAAATGATCAACAAACTAGACATTGAAGAAACATACCTCCAAAAAATAAGAGTTATGTATGATGAATCCACAGCCAACATCATACTAAATGAACAAAAGCTGGAAACATTCCCCTTGAGAACTGGAAAAGACAAGGATGTCCACTCTCATCACTCCTATAAAACATACTACAGGAAGCCTTTGCCAGAACAATCAATGAAGAAAATGAAAGGCATCCAAATAGAAGAAGAAGAAATCAAAATATCTCTCTTCAAAGAGGATACGATTCCCTAGATAATCCTAAACACTCCATCAAATGACTCCTGTAATTTGAAAATGACTTCAGTAATCAGGGTACAAAATCAGTGTACAAGATTCAGCAGCATTTCTATACATTAATAATGTTGAAACTGTGAGTCAAATTGAGAGGTGAGGCCAGCTGGACTTCCTGGGTTGAGTGGGGATTTGGGGAACTCTCATGTCTTATAAGACGATTATAAAACGCACCAATTATTTCTCTGTAAAACACACCAATCGGCGCTCTGTAAAACGTATCAATGAGCACGACTCTAAAGTAGCCTATCGCGGGGAGGAATGAAAAAGGGCACTCTGATATGACAGAAATGGAACATGGGAGGGGACCATAAGGGAATAAAAACCACCCCAGCCAGCAGCAGCAACCCACTCAGGTCCCCTTCCATGCTGTGGAAGTTTTGTCCTTTTACTCTTCATAATAAACCTTGCTACCACTTACTCTTTGGGTCTGTGCCATCTTTGAGAGTTGTAACACTGACCGTGAAGGTCGACGGCTTCATTCTTGAAGTCAGCGAGACCACAAACCCACTGGCAGGAACCAACTCCAGACACATCTTGGGGGCTCATTCAGGATCTTGCCACGTGGTGAGTACCATTGGACCCCTCTCACTTGCTTTCTGTCCTATTTTTCCTTAGAATTCGGGGGCTACATACCAGGCACCTGTCAGCCACTTAAAAGTGACTAGCGCAGGTACCGTACTAAAGACACAGATGTCAGACTTTCTGGGAAAGGGCTCTCTAACAACCCCTGACTCTTCATAGTCAGGAGCATTGGTTTGCCTTGAACCAGCTTCTTCTTTCCTGTACTTCCGGGCTGAGCTAAGGGTTGACAGAGAAGAAAGCCATTCAGTTCCAGGGTCCCAACAAAATGTTCGTCAACCCTGCAGCCATGAGCGGAGCTCTCAAAGTTACATCGCACAAGCGAGACTCACCCATCTATCCTGACCCTTTCCTCCTGGGTCCTAGCACATGTCAGACAAATTTCCTCCCACCCCTCTTCTCCAAGGCTAGTCCCACTTATAAAAACCACTCCCTGTCCCTGGTGCTCTTCTACTTTCTCCTATTTCTAATATGAATTTTGGGACTCTGTTCCGTTCTTTAGGCACCTGGGCTCACCAATCAGAAAGACATAATTTTTGCCCGAAGCCTCATCAAATTGTGGAAATATCTGGCATTTTAGGATCCCTCCTCAGAGTAGCAGGCCTAACAAAGGGTATTCTTGAAGCTAGCATATGGGGAGCCTCAGAAATTACAGACTCCAAAATTTGGGGGGATATCCTTCCTATTCATATGATTAGAAGTGAGAAAAAAAAAAAGGCATCACTCTTCCAACCCTGGAGATGCCTTCCCTCCCTCAGGATATGGCCCTCCACTGCCTTTTAAGGTATATCATCTTTATAGGACAAGGGAAGGTCCCAATACCAATGGGAGAAAACACTTAGGACTCTAACAGGTTTTCGAGAATGTGTTGCTAAGGGCCACTAAATCTGATCTTCCTCGGTCTTCTTTGTGGTCTAAGAGGAAAACAAGTGTTTCTGCTGCTGCTTTGGTGAGTACAACTATTCCAAACATTAGGGTCCAGGGACCATTGTGGGTTCTTGGGTGGGAGAAAAGAAAACAAAGAACAGTCCAAAACCGTGGGCGTTTTTTTATTCAACAAGCTCACCCTTGAAATGCATCCTAAGGCATTGGAACCAATTTGACCCAGAAACCCTAAAAAAGAAGTGGCTTATTATTTTCTGCACTGTGGCCTGGCCCCAATACTCTCTCTCTGATGAGGAAAAATGGCCACCTGAGGGTAGTATAAATTATAATACTATCTTGCAGCTTGACCTTTTATGTAAGAGGAAAGGTAAATGGAATGAAATACCTTATGTCCAAGCTTTCTTTTCATTGAAAGATAATCCACAACTATGCAAAGCTTGCAATTTACATTCTACAGGAGGACCTCTTAGCTTACCTCCATGTGCTAGCCTCCCTACAGCTCCCCTTCCTATTAATAATGAGCCTCCTCTAATCTCCCCCACCAAGAAGGAAATGAGCAAAGAAATCTCCAAGGGATCACAAAACCCCCCAGGGTATCAGTTATGTCCCCTTCAAGTTGTAGGAGGAGGGGAATTTGGCCCAATTTGGACACATGTCCCCTTCTCTCTCTCTAATTTAAAGCAGATCAAGGTAGACCAGGGGAAGTTTTCAGATGATCCTGATAGGTATGTAGATGTTCCACAGGGTCTAGGGCAAACCTTCAACCTCATGTGGAGAGATGTTATGCTATTGTTAGATGAGCCTACCAAGAGGAACAGGCTGAAAATGAAAAGCGAGATAAGAGAAAGGCCACAGCCTTCGTCATGGCCCTCAGATAAACAAACCTTGGTGGTTCAGAGAGGACAGAAAACAGAGCAGGCCAATCACCTGGTATCACCTGGCTTGTTATCAGTGTGGTTTGCAAGGACAGCTTAAAAAAGATTGTCCAATGAGAAACAAGCTGCCCCCTGGCCCATGTCCACTATGCCAAGGCTATCACTGGAAGGTGTACTGCCCCAGAGGACAAAGGTTCTCAGCCAGAAGCCCCCAACCAGGTGATCCAACACTTGCCCAGGGATTGAGGATGCCCTGGGCAAGTGTCAGCTCCTGTCATCACCCTCACTCAGCCCTGGGTAAGTTTAACCATTGAGGGCCAGGAAATTGACTTCTTCCTGGACACTGGTGTGGCATTCTCAGTGTTAATCTCCTGCCCTTGACGGCTGTCCTCAAAGTCCGTTACCATCTGAGGAATCCTGGGACAGCACGTAACCAGGTATTTCTCCCACCCCCTCAGTTGTAATTGGGAGAGTTTGCTCTTTTCACCTGCCTTTTTTTATTATGCCTGAAAGTCCCACATCTTTATTAGGGAGGGATATATTAGTCAAGGCTGGAGCTATTATCTACATGAATATGGGGAACAAGTTATCCATTTGTTGTTCTCTACTTGAGGAGGGAATCAACCCTGAAGTCTGGGAATTGGAAGGACAATTTGGAAGGACAAAAAATGCCTGCCCAGTCCAAATCAGGCTAAAAAGACCCCACCACTTTTCCTTATCAAAGGCAATATCCCTTAAGGCCTGAAGCTCATAAAGAATTACAGAATGTTGTTAGACATTTAAAAGGTCAAGGCTTAGTAAGAAAATGCAGCAGTCCCTGCAACACCCCAATTTTAGGAGTACAAAAACCAAGTGGTCAGTGGAGACTAGTGCAAGATCTAAGACTCATCAATGAAGCAGTAATTCCTCTATATCTAGCTGTACCCAACCCATATACCATGCTCTCTCAAATACCAGAGGAAGGAGGATGGTTCACTGTTCTGGACCTCAAGGATGCCTTCTTCTGCACTCCCCTGCACTCTGATTCCCAGTTTCTCTTTGCCTTTGAGGATCCCACAGACTACACCTCCCAACTTACATGGACCGTCTTGCCTCAAGGGTTTAGGGATAGGACTCATCTGTTTGGTCAGGCACTGGCCTAAGACCTAGGCCACTTCTCAAGTCCAGGCACTCTGGTCCTTCAGTATGTGGATGATTTACTTTTGGCTACCAGTTCGGAAGCCTCATGCTAAGAGGCTCCTATAGATCTCTTGAACTTTCTAGCTAATCAAGGGTAAAATTCATCTAAATCAAAGGCCCAGCTCTGCCTACAACAAGTCAAATATCTAGGCCTAATCTTAGCCAGAGGAACCAGGACCCTCAGCAAAGAATGAAAACAGCCTATATTGACCTGTCCTCACCCTAAGACATTAAAATAGTTCCAGGGGTTCCTTGGGATCAGTGGCTTTTGCCAACTATGGATCCCTGGATAGAGCGAGATGGCTAGGCCACTCTATACTCTAATCAAGGAGACCCAGAGGGTAAATATTCATCCAGTAGAATGGGAACCAGAGGCAGAAACAGCCTTCAAAACCTTAAAGCAGGCCCTAGTACAAGCTCTAGCCTTAAGCCTTCCCACAGGACAAAATTTCCCTTTATACGTCACAGAGAGAGCGGGACTAGCTCTTGGAGTCCTTACTCAAACTCGAGGGATAAGCCCACAACCAATGGCATACCTAAGTAAGGAAATTTATGTAGTAGCAAAAGGCTGGCCCCACTGTTTATTGATAGTTGTGGCAGTGGCCATCTTGGTATCAGAGGCCATCAAAATAATACAAGGAAAGGATCTCACCTTTTGGACTACTCATGATATAAATGGCATATTAGGTGCTGAAGGAAATGTATGGCTATCACACAACCACCTGCTTAGATACCAGGCACTACTCTTTGAGGGACCAGTGCTTCAAATACACATATGTGCAGCCCTCAACCTTGCTACTTTTCTCCCAGAGGATGGGGAACCAATTGAGCATGACTGCCAACAAATTGTAACCCAGACTTATGCTGCCTAAGAGGATCTCTTAGAAGTCCTCTTAGCCAATCATGACCTTAACCTGTATACTGATGGAAGTTCATTTCTGGAGAATGTGACATGCAGGGCAGGTTATGCCATAGTTAGTGATGGAACAGTACTTGAAAGTAAGCCTCTTCCTCTGGGGACCAGTGGCCAGTTAGCAGAACTAGTGGCACTTACCTGAGTCTTAGAACTGGGAAAGGAAAAAAGAATAAATGTGTATACAGACAGTATGTATGCTTATCTAATCCTGCATGACCATGCTGCAATATGGAAAGAAAGGGAGTTCCTAACCTCTTGGAGAATCCCCATTAAATACTAAGAGGAAATCATGGAATTATTGCACGCAGTGCAAAAACCCAAAGAGGTGACAGTCTTACACTGATGAAACCATCAAAAAAGTGAAGGAGAAAAGGTAGAAGGAAACCATCAGGCAGCCGCTGAGGCCAACATTGCTGCCAGGTGGAACATCCCATTAGAAATACCTATAGAAGCATCCTTGGTACGGAACAACCCTCTCCAAGAGATTAAGCCCCAGTATTCCCCGACTGAAACAGAATGGGACTTTCATGGGGGCACCGTTTTCTCCCCTCGGGGTGGTTAACAACAGAAGAGAGAAAGGTACTTTTACCTGAAGTCAGCCAATGAAAAATACTTGAGACCCTCTACCTAACTTTTCATATGGGTGTTGAGAGCACTCATCAGATGGCCAAATCCCTATTTACAGGGATAAAGCTCCTCCGGACATCCGACAAGTAGTCAAAGCCTGTTAGGTGTGCCAAAGGAATAATCCCTTGGTTCATCATAAGGCCCCTCTGGGGGAACAAAGAACAGGGCACTATCCCAGAGAGGACTGGCAGTTGGACTTTACCCATATGACTAACTCAAGGGGATTTCAATACTGGTTGGTCTGTGTTGATACCTTTACAAATCGGATAGAAGCCTTCCCTTGCAAGACAGAGAAGTCTCAGGAAGTGGTTAAAGTCCTAATTCATGAAATAATTCCTAAATATGGGCTTCCCCAAAGCTTACAAAGTGACAATGGTCTGGCTTTTAAAGCCAAGGTAACTCTGGGAATTTCCAAGGCACTAGGGATACAATATTACCTTCATTGTGCCTGGGGGCCACAATCCTCAGGGAAGTCCAGAAGGCAAATGAAACCCTCAAGAGGTTTCACTTAAGGAAACTAACCCAAGGAATTAATCTCCCATGGCTTACTCTCTTGTCCATGGCATTGTTGAGAATACAAACTTCTCCTCACAAAATGGCGTTCAGTCCATACGAAATACTATATGGATGACCTTTCTCACAAATGACTTCCTACTTGATCAGGAAATGGCCAAGTTGGTCAAGGATATAACTTCATTGGTAAAATATCACCAAAACCCTAAAAACCTACACAAAGGATGCCACAGAGATAAGGAAACAGAGTTTTTCCAACCCGGAGATCTAGTGTTGGTCAAGTCCCTCTACTCTACCTCCCCATCTACAGATTTCTTGTGGGAAGGACCATACTCGGTAATCCTCTTTACCTCAACTGCAGTTAAGGTGGCAGGAGTGGAATCTTGGATTTACCACACCTAAGTTAAACTCCCCCCCTCCCCGCCCCCCAAGAACCTACAGGACTCTCAGCTCAGGAGTCCCAAGATCAGCCAGACTAGCCTCGATACACCTGTAAACCATTGGAGGACTTGCATCTCCTATTTCTGAAGGGAACATCCCAGACTAAAAATGCTCCTACAGCTGATCCTGAAGAAAAAAATACCCTTCCTATTTAAAAAAGATGAGTGAAAACCTACATAATCTTTCACACCTCTCCTTGCCCCCTTAATGGAATCCTTTTACTGTTTCATCACGTAATTAAGCAGTATATTAACCATACTCTTTGCAGTAGGACTATATACTGTAGCTCCTACTGGAACAAAAATCCTAATGACATCAACCTTTTTCCTATCATCCTTCTTTTTGTCAGCAATTTACTCCTCCCTTTAACCCAGACTGGATACAATGATCTCATCTTCCAGGGCACCCTCATTACCTATCTATCCCTCTTGCTTAATTGGACACTCCACACAGTCACCCTCCCCCTCCCCTTCCACTAGCTCATAATTAACTCTACAAAACTCTCAACCCACTCTGTTAAACCAGTGCAATCCTTCCCTGGCAAATGACTGCTGACTTTTTCTCTCTCTATCAGCCACTGCTTAACAGTTTTTTCGTCAATGGGAAACTAGAACACAGGGAGCCACTCAGTTTGCTCCCAATATTCCTTTCCAGCCACTCACCAGAGCTACCTTGGCAAGTACTCTAGGAGTATGGGAAAATGAAAACACCAAACACACATCTTTTTAAAATACACAACCAATTCTGCCTACCTAGCCAAGGCATATTCTTCTTATGTGGAACTTCAACTTATATCTGTCTCCCCACCAACTGGACAGGCACTTGCACCTTAGTCCTCCTAAGACCCAACAATGACATTGCTCCCAGGAAATCAGACCCTACCAGTTCCCCTCAAAGCTCAAGTCCTTCAGTGTAGGGCCATACAACTAATACCCCTACTTATAGGGTTAGGAATGGCCACTGCTACAGTAACCAGAATAGCCAGTTTATCTACTTCATTATCCTGCTAACACACACTCTTAAAGGATTTATCAGACAGTTTACAAAATCGATTCTTACTCTTCAATCCCAAATAGACTCTTCAGCAGCAGTGACTCTCCAAAACCGCCGAGGCCCAGACCTCCTCACTGCTGAGAAAGGAAGACATTGCACCTTCGTAGGGGAAGAGTGTTGTTTTTACACTAACCAGTCAGGGATAGTACGAGATGCCACACGGTGTTTACAGAAAAAAGCTTCTGAAATCTGGCAATGCCTTTCAAACTCTTATACCAACCTCTGGAGTTGGGTGACATGGCTTCTCCCCTTTCTAGAGCCATGACAGCCATCTTGCTACTACTCGCCTTTGGGGCCTTGTATTTTTAACCTCCTTGTTAAAATTGTTTCCTTCAGGATTGAGGCCATCAAGCTACAGATGGTCTTACAAATGGAACCCCAAATGAGCTCAACTCACAACATCTACCAAGGACCCCTGGACTGACCCACTGGCCCTTTGACTGGCCTAGAGAGTTCCCCACTGGAGGACAATACAACTGCAGGGACTCTGCTTCACCCCCATCCAGCAGGAAGTAGCTAGGGCAGTCATCGTCCAGTTCCCAACAGCAATTGGGATGTCCTGTTTAGAGGATGGATTGAGAGGGGAGGCCAGCTGGACTTCCTCGGTTGAGTGGGGACTTGGGAAACATTCCTGTCTTACAAGAGGATTGTAAAAAACACCAGTCAGCGTTCTGTAAAACACACCAATCAGCACTCTGTAAAATACACCAATCAGCACTGGGTAAAACACACCAATCAGCAGGATTCTAAAAGTAGCCAATCGCGGGGAGGATTGAAAAAAGGGCACTCTGATATGACAGAAACAGAACATGGGAGGGGACAATAAGGGAATAAAAACTGGCCACCCCAGCCAGCAGCGGCAACCTGCTTGGGTCCCCTTCCACACTGTGAAAGCTTTGTCCTTTTCTCTTCACAATAAACCTTGCTACTGCTCACAGTTTGGATCCGTGCCATCTTTAAGAGCTGTAACGCTCACCACGAAAGTCCACAGCCTCATTCTTGAAGTCAGCGAGACCACAAACCCAGTGGCAGGAACCAACTATGGACACAAAATCAAGAATGCAATCCCATATACAAAATGCATAAAAAAGCAAAATACCTAGAAATACACCTAACCAAGGAGGTGAAAGATCTTTGCAAGGAGAACTCTAAAATGCTACTAAAAGACATCATAGATTACACAAACAAATGGAAAAATTTTACATGCTCATCAATTGGAAAAACCAATACCATGAAAATTGCCACATTGCCCAAAGCAATCTACAAATTTAGCACTATTTCTATCAAACTATCAATTTAATTTTTAATAGAATTACAAAAAAATTCTAAAATTAATGTGGGACTATAAAATCCTAAATGACAAAAGGAATCCTAAGCAATGGGAAGAAAGCCAGAAACATCACATTACCCGACTTCAAGCTATACCATAAGTCTATGGTAACCTAAACAGTACAGTGCTGGTACAAAATCAGACACAAAAACTAACAGAACAGAATAAAGAACCCAGAAAAAAAGCTGCACATCTATAGCCATCTGAGCTTTAGCCATTGATCTGAACACAACAAAAAAAAAGCAATGCAGAAAACACTCCCTATCCAATACATTACTCTGGGATAGCAGGCTAAACATATGCAAAAGTATGAAACTGGATGACTACCTTTCACCATATACAACAATTAAATAAAGATGGATTAAAGATTTAAATGTGAGACCTCAAACTATCAGAATCCTAGAAGAAAATATAGGAAACACCATTGTGGACATAAGCCTTGAAAAGCAATTAATAACTAAGTCTTCAAAAACTATTGCAACTAAAACAAAAATTAACAAGTGGGATCTAATTAAATTAAAGAGCTTCTGCACAGCCAAATAAACTACCAACAGTGTAAACAGGCCATCTAGAGATTGTAAGAAAATATTTGCAAACTAAAAATCCAACAAAGGTCTGTATCTATAAGAAATTCAAATCAACAAGCAAAAATTAAAAACACTAACCCCAATAAAAAACAGACAAAAGGCATAACGGATACTTCTCAAAAGAAGACATACAAGTGGCTGACAAACATGAAAAAAATCGTCTACATCACAAATCGTCAGAGAAATGCAGTGCCAAAACACTTCACACCAGTCAGAATGGCTACTACTAAAAACTAACTAAATAAATACCCTCTCTCACCACTCCTATTCAACATAGTGTTGGAATCTGTGGACAGGCAATCAGGCAGGAGAAAGAAATAAAGTGTATTCACTTAGGAAAAGAGGAAGTCAAATTGTCCCTGTTTGCAGATGACATGATTGTATATTTAGAAAACCCCATCGTTTCAGCCCAAATCTCCTTAAGCTGACAAACAATTTCAGGAAAATCTCAGGATACAAAACCAATGTGCAAAAATCACAAGCATTCTTTTTTTTTTTTTTTATTATACTTTAAGTTCTAGGGTACATGTGCATAACGTGCAGGTTACATATGTATACATGTGCCATGTTGGTGTGCTGCACCCATCAACTCGTCAGCACCCATCAATTCATCATTTATATCAGGTATAACTCCCCAATGCAATCCCTCCCCCCTTCCCCCTCCCCATGATAGGCCCCAGTGTGTGATGTTCCCCTTCCCGAGTCCAAGTGAGCTCATTGTTCAGTTCCCACCTATGAGTGAGAACATGCGGTGTTTGGTTTTCTCTTCTTGTGATAGTTTGCTAAGAATGATTATACACAATTAACAGACAAACAGAGAGTCAAATCATTAGTGAACTCCCATTCACAGTTGCGTCAAAGACAATAAAATACCTAGGAATCCAACTTATAAGGGATGTGAAGGACCTGTTCAAGGAGAACTACAAACCACTGCTCAAGAAAATAAAAGAGGACACAAACAAATGGAAGAATATTCCATGTTCATGGATACGAATAATCAATATCATGAAAATGGCCTTACGGTCCAAGGTAATTTACAGATTCAATGCCATCCCCATCAAACTACTGATGACTTTCTTCACAGAATTGGAAAAAACTACTTTAAAGTTCATACAGAACGAAAAAAGAGCCCGCATTGCCAAGACAGTCCTAAGTCGAAAGAAGAAATCTGGAGGCATCACGCCACTTGACTTCAAACTATACTACAAGGCTACAGTAACCAAAACAGCACAGTACTGGTACCAAAACAGAGATAGAGACCAATGGAACAGAACAGAATCCTCAGAAATAACACCACACATCTACAACCATCTGATCTTTGACAAACCAGACAAAAACAATAAATGGGGAAAGGATTCCCTGTTTAATAAATGGTGAAGGAAAAACTGGCTAGCCATATGTAGAAAGCTGAAATTGGGTTCCTTCCTTACACCTTACACAAAAATTCATTCAAGATGGATTAGAGACTTAAATGTTAGACCTAAACCCATAAAAACCCTAAAGGAAAACCTCGAAAATACCATTCAGCACATAGGCATGGGCAAGGACGTCATGTCTAAAACACCAAAAGCAATGGCAACAAAAGCCAAAATTGACAATTGGGATCTAATTAAACTAAAGAGCTTCTGCACATCAAAAGAAACTACCATGAGAGTAAACAGGCAACCTACAGAATGGGAGAAAATTTTTGTAATCTGCTCATCTGACAAACGGCTAATGTCCAGAACCTACAAAGAACTCAAACAAATTTAAAAGAAACAAACAACCCCAGCAAAATGTGGGCAAAGGATATGAACAGACACTTCTCAAAAGAAGATATTTATGCAGCCAACAGACACATGAAAAAATGCTTATCTTCAGAGAAATGCAAATCAAAACCAAAATGAGATACCATCTCACACCAGTTAGAATGGTGATCATTTAAAGTCAGGAAACAACAGGTACTGGAGAGGATGTGAAGAAATAGGAACACTTCTACACTGTTGGTAAGACTGTAAACTAGTTCAGCCATTGTGGAAGACAGTGTGGCAATTCTTCAAGGATCCAGAACTAGAAGTACCATTTGACCCAGCCATCCCATTACTGGGGATATACCCAAAGGATTATAAATCACGCTGCTATAAAGACAAATGCACACGTATGTTTATTGTGGCATTATTCACAATAGCAAAGACTTGGAACTAACCCAAATGTCCATCAATGACAGATTGGATTAAGAAAATGTGGCACATATACACCATGGAATACTATGCAGCCTTAAAAATGGATGAGTTCATGTCCTTTGTAGGGACATGGATGCAGCTGGAAACCATCATTCTCAGCAAACTATGGCAAGAACAGAAAACCAAACACCGCACGTTCTCATTCATAGGTGGGAAATGAACAATGAGAACACTTGGACACAGGAAGGGGAACATCCCACACTGGGGCCTGTCATGGGGTGGGGGAAGTGGGGAGTGATAGCATTAGGAGATATTCCTAAGGTAAATGATGAGTTAATGGGTGCAGGACACCAACATGGCACATGTATACATATGTAACAAACCTGAACATTATGCATACGTACCCTTGAACCTAAAGTATAATTTAAAAAATGTTGATGGAATTGCAGATAAAAGGGAATGCTTACACACTGCTGGTTACAATGTAGGTAGTTCAGCCATTATAGAAGCTAGTTTGGGAATTTCTCAAGCAACTTAAAATCGAACTACCATTTGACCCAGCAATCCAATTACTAGATATATATCCAAAATAAAATAAATTATTCTACCAAAGAGACACTGAACTGGACTCGCATGTTCATCACAGCACAATTTACAACAGTAAAGACATGGAATTAACCTAGTTGCCCATCAACGGTGGATTGAATAAAGAAAATGTGGTACATATACACTATGAAATACTGGGAAACCATTAACAATAACCAAATTATGTTGGTTACAGCAATATAGATGCAACTGGAGACCGTTATTCTAAATGAATTAATTAAGGAACAGAAAACCAAATACTGCCTGGTCTCACTTATAAGTGGGAGCTAAAGATTGGGCACTCATAGACATATAGATGGCAACAACAGACACTGGGGACCACTATAGTCAGGATGGAGGAAGCGGGACAAGGCTGGTGTAACTTAGTTACTATGCTCACTATCTGGGTGGCAGAATCATTCATTTCCCACACCTCAGCATTACATAATACACCCATGTAACAAACCTACACATGTACCCCAGAATCTAAAGTGAAAATTACATCTAAAAACCTTCATTTTTTTCCATTCTTTCATTTATGACTGCTCTCATATTTGTTTCCCTTCTTCTAACTATGGGTACAGATCGATGTTGTTTTATAGTTTATTGAAGTGTGAAGTAAGTTCTGGATTTGAAATTGTTGTTTTGAATGTAACCATTTACTATAATATACTTCCCTTCTTAGTACTACTTTTTTCTTAAACCCGTATGTTTTGGTTTATTGTATTTTTGTTTTTACTTGTCTGAAGATAATTTCCAATTGTGTTGTTATTTTTTTCTTTGATTCATTGGTTGTTTAAGAGGGCATCATTTAACTTTCAAATACCTGTATATTTCTAGTTTTTCATACTGCAATTGAATTCTAGTTCTGTTCCACTCGGATCAGATTGGATACTTATTCAAAATACTTAAATTTGTTAAGATGCGTTTGGTGGTCTAACATGGTCCATCTCTGAGAAAGTTTCAAGTATACTTGAGAAGAATGTATATTCTGATACTGTTGGGTGGAGGGTTTTGTATATATCTGTTGGGTCCATTTTGTCTATATTGTTCTCATCTTCTGTGTCTTTATTAGTCTTCTATCAGGTTGTTCTAGCCATTATTCAAAGTTAGATATTGAATTATCCTACCATTACTTTGTCACTATCTCTTCCATTTTTATATTCTGCCAATACATGCTTTTTATATTTTGGTTGCTTGAATTGTAGATATAGATACATTTATAATTGTTATATTTTCTGGTATATTTCTTCATTTCTCATTATATAACATCACTCTTTGACCCTTGTGATTGTTTTTAACTAAAGTTTATTTTTATATTATAAGTATAACCATCCCTGCTCTCTTTTGGTTATGATTTGCAGGAACTTTTCCCCCATTCTTTCACTTTCGGACTCCATGTGTTATTATGTTTAAGATGAGTTTCTTATAGAAAGAATGCATCTTCTTTTAAAATTCATTCAGCTACTCTGTTTCTTTTGATGGAAGAGTTTAATTGATTTACATTCCAAGTAATTACTAATTTTAAGAAAGAACTTACTACTGCATTTATATATATATATATTTCTTTTGTTCTTATTTGGTTCTCCAGCTGCCTTTCTTTGTGCCATACTGATTTTTTTGTCTTCTCATGTTTTGATTTATCGTTTCCTTTTGTCTATCATCTATAGATGTTGTCTTTCGGTCCACTATGGAGATTACATAAAACATCTTAAAGTTATAACTATTTTGGGCTCGGTGCGGTGACTCACGCCTGTATTCCCTGCACTTTGGAAGGCTGAGGCAGGCGGATCACGAGGTCAGGAGATCGAGACTATCCTGGCTAACACACTGAAATCCCGTTTCTACAAAAAAAAAAAAAAAAAAAAAATAGCCCGGCGTGGCGGCGGGCGCCTGTAGTCCCAGCTACTTGGGAGGCTGAGACAGGAGACTGACGTGAAGCTGGGAGGCGGAGCTTGCAGTGAGGCAAGATTGCGCCACTGCACTCCAGCCTGGGTGACAGAGTGAGACTCCATCTCAAATAAATAAATAAATAAATAAATAAATAAAATATATAACTATTTTGAGGAGAAAAAAATCTTCAATCATACACAAAAAATATTTCCTTTCATATATCTTCACTCCCATTTTATTGATACCATAAATTATATCTATATATGAAGTACTTGTAATAACACATTTAGAGTAAGTTCTTTTTATGCCTTTGTCTTTCAAATTCTATATAAAAATTAAAAATGTTTTATGCACCACTATGGCAATAATACAGTATTCTGTATTTGTCTACATATTTACCTGTAGTAGTGAGCTTTATATTTTCATGAGATTTCGTGTTTCTGTCTAGTTCCCCTTTACTTCAGATTGCAAGACTGCCATTAGCATTTCTTATAATAAAAGTGCAGTTGTGATGAACTCTCTCAGGTTTTGTTTACCTAAGAAAGTATTCATTTTCCCCTTTTCTCTGAATAACAGTTTTGCTGGATATACTCTTTTCAGTATAAAATTCATTTTTTTCTTTCAGCATTTTCAATATTTCACTTCCCCTAGCCTGAAATTATTCTGCTGAGATACCTGCTGATACTTATATAGAAGCTTTCTTTTATGTTATGAGTCACCTTTCTCTTGCTACTTTCAAATTCTATTTGTTTTTTGAAGTTTGTGAATTTGATGATAATGTCCCTAGTTATGAATCTCTGTGTATTTATCCTATTTATAATTCTTTAAGAATTTTGAATTTGAATGTCCATTCCTTTCTGAAATTTCTGATCATTATTTCTTCACATAATCATTCTGTTCTTTTCTCGCTTCTGAAATTTTCATAATGGATATATTGGTTGGCTTGAAAGTAAAAAATTATTTAAGCTTTCTTTACTTTTCTACTAAAGAAAAGTATTCTTCTCTGATGTAATAATTTTAGATGAATTATCTTCATGTTCACTGATTTCTGCTATTCTGCTTTTGAATCCTAGTAAAGCTTTCAATTCACTTATTGTATTCTTCGGCTTCAGAATTTGGTTCTTTTGCATATATTCTATTACTTTGTTAATGATCTTATTTTGTTTTTAAATTATTTTCCTAATTTTGTTTAATTGCTCATCTGCATTCTCTTGTAGATTATGGAATTTTTTTTTGATTGATTGATTTGTTTTATTTATTTATTTATTTATTTTGCCGCATAGAAAGCAAGCTTAGGCATCTTCATGTGCACATGAGAAAAGCCCTGGAAAAGGCCAGGCACAGTGGCTCACACCTGTAATCCCAGCACCTTGGAAGGCTGAGGTGGGTGGATCACCTGAGGTCGGGAGTTTGAGACCAGCCTGGTCAACATGGTTGAAACCCTGTCTCTACTAAAAATACAAAAATTAGCCGGGCATGGTGGCGCATGCCTGTAGTCCCAGCTATTCATGGAGGCTGAGGCAGGAGAATGGCTTGAACCCAGGAGGCAGAGGTTGCAATGAGCCGAGATCACACCACTGACCACTGTACTCCAGCCTGGGTGACAGAAAGAGACTCTGTCTCCAAAAAAAAAAAAAAAAAAAAAGGAAAAGCCCTGGAAGACAGGGCGCAGCATGGAGTTGAAAGACTGCCAGTTTACTCCTTTCTTTCTTTTTTTTTTTTTTTTTTTATTATACTTTAAGATCCAGGGTACACGTGCATAACGTGCAGGTTTGGTACATATGTATACTTGTGCCATGTTGGTGTGCTGCACCCATCAACTCGTCAGCACCCATCAATTCATCATTTATATCAGGTATAACTCCCCAATGCAATCCCTCCCCTCTCCCCCCTCCCCATGATAGGCCCCAGTGTGTGATGTTCCCCTTCCCGAGTCCAAGTGATGTCATTGTTCAGTTCCCACCTATCAGTGAGAACATGTGGTGTTCGGTTTTCTCTTCTTGTGATAGTTTGCTAAGAATGACGATTTCCAGCTGCATACATGTCCCTACAAAGGACGCAAACTGATCCTTTTTTAAGGCTGCATAGTATTCCATGCTGTATATGTGCCACATTTTCTTAATCCAGTCTGTCACAGATGGACATTTGGGTTGATTCCAAGTCTTTGCTATTGTGAATAGTGCCGCAATAAACATACGTGTGCACATAGGCATGGGCAAGGACTTCATGTCTAAAACACCAAAAGCAATGGCAGCAAAAGCCAAAATTGACAAATGGGATCTAATTAAACTAAAGAGCTTCTGCACAGCAAAAGAAACTACCATCAGAGTGAACAGGCAACCTACAGAATGGGAGAAAATTTTTGCAATCTACTCATCTGACAAAGGGCTAATTTCCAGAATCTACAAAGAACTCAAACAAATTTACAAGAAAAAATCAAACAACCACATCAAAAAGTGGGCAAAGGATATGAACAGACACTTTTCAAATAAGACATTTATGTGGCCAACAAACATATGAAAAAAAGCTCAACATCACTGGTCATTAGAGAACTGCACATCAAAACCACAATGAGATACCAACTCACACACATATGTTCATTGCAGCACTGTTCACAGTAGTAAAGACTTGAAACCAACCCAAATGCCCATCAATGATAGAGTGGATAAAGAAAATGTGGCACATATACAACATGAAATACTATACAGCCATAAAAATGATGAGTTAATGTCCTTTGCAGGGACATGGATGAAGCTGGAAACCATCATCCAGAGCGAATTAACACAAAAACAGAAAACCAAACACCACATGTTCTCACTAGTTCAACCATTATGGAAAACAGTATGGAAATTCCTCAAGGATCTAGAACTAGATGTACCATATGACCCAGCCATCCCACTACTGGGTATATACCCAAAGGATTATAGATTATGGAATTTTTTTAAACAATAAATATTTTGAATTGTTTGTCAGGTAATTCAGAGATCTCCATTTTTGGGGGATTAGTTCCCAGAGACTTTTGTTCTTGCTTTTTTTTTGCTAAGCTTTGATTCTCTGGTTTGTTTGTTGTTGCTGTTTTGTCTCATTTGCCTTGTACTTTTGGTCACCTAGATTTATGTGTTAGAAAAATATATTCTTCTGCAAGTTCTTATGGGCTGGCTTCATACTTGGTAATATCTTTAACAGGCAATCTGACTAGAGATTCTGGGGACCTATAAAACCTCTTGGTGGGGGGTTGAAACTTCTCCAAGTCTATGCATGTAACCCCAATTAGAGGGAGCTGCTGGTTTTCTTTTCAGGAGCTGGTAATCTCTGGTTATTTCTGGTGTTTGCCCGCAGTACTGCAGGTTCTGTGGTGCTGCAGCAACAAGTCTCCCTGTACTCTTTTATTCTCAGTGGTCCGAGACATCCAAAGTATGCTGGCTCCTTGTCAATACTCTAAGTCAGGCAAGACAGAAACCAGTTCTTTAGACAACCTTTTGGAAAATCAGAAGACCAGACACATATTCCACTCTTTTCTCTCCCTCCTGAGGGAGAAACCCCAAATTGGGCACACCCTCCCAGTTGTGCTGAGTGGTACTAGCGCATTTATAAAAGCACTGCAATTTCTTTGGTGCTGCACTATGCCACCCTCCCTCTCCCTTGTTTTCAGTCTTCCCAGCCACCCAAACTCTCACAACTCCATCAATTTTCTGAGTCAGGTAAGGCAGAAATTGATACAAGATCAGCCCTCCAAAAAGCCAGAATACACCTTCCAATTTTCTTTTCCCTCCCCTGTGAAGAAGCTGCATGCTAGGCTTCCCTCCTCAGGAAATTAAGCCATGCCAGTTTGGGGGTGGGGTCATTGCAGGTAAATCAAAATGTCTCTTTTTACCTATTTCGATGTGGCTGTTTGTAGCTTTGCACGAAACTTTGGGTACTACAACTTATTAATTGGGTTTCAGTGTTTTCAAAAGGTATTTTGGTCCATATGTTATTTTTATGCTGGTGTCTCTGCAGGGAAATGAGGGCTGGCACTGGCTATCTCATATCTTATTTCCACATACTATGTCACTAACATTTATACTACTATAGAAATAGTTAATATTTTAGTGCTTGATTTGTCACCTGATATTCACAATAGAAAACATACATATAAAAAGAATATAAATGAATTCATTCTAAATTTGAACATTTCCTGCTTATAAATGTGGTTCTGCAAAGATTTCACAGGTGTACTCTGGCTTAGCAGAGGAGAGGTAATTATGAGTGGAGATTATTTTGCCCTAAGGTCCCTGCACATCTGCTTATATGCTTAGAAAAAGTCACTGTAAAAATAACCAAAAGATACAAATATTGGATTTCATCTTTAACAGATAATGGGAGGTTTGTGAGATGTCTTGAAGATGCTTTCATAACTCTAGGAGATTTGGGAATTCATGGAAAGCACCAAAATTGCCTTCTAATATTTGTGACCATGACTTTTCAAATATCTAAAATATTCCTTTTAGATTAGCATATAAACTAGTTACATATCTGGATGCAAAAATGCTGTTAGAAGTTTTGAAACTAGAATTGAATTTACAGTTTTTCACTATGTATAAATAGATGTACATATATGTATTTTATTAAAATAAGTAGAAAAACTGTGTAATTAACCCACCAGACCTCACATATTAGAGATAAGCATTGTATTAAAAACAGTTCTTAAAAATTGGACACGCCTATTGCTAGAGTGGAGAATAAGGGGTTAGGGAGTTACATTAGCCTGGGTTTAGCTCCTAATTATATCTTTTGCTCACTGTGGAACTTTAGTGAATTACTTCCACTCTTCTTAGCCTCAGTTGCTACATAATCAAAACAAGAATTATGATCTTTGACTCACAATACGAGAGTTAAATTTAAGAAAAAATGTTCTTTGTAAGATATCAATTAGGATATTCTATATCAAGTAAGTTTTAGCCACTGAATTGACAAAACATGTTTCATGAACTCAAAATTCAAAACAAAACTAATTGCTCTTATGAAATGTTTCTCAGTACCTATAGAAAAAAATGAGAATGATTTTCTATGGTACAAAAAATAAAAATGTTTTATTAAAAATCTAAATATCTTCTGAATGTTATCTAAAAGGTAACCTGAGAATTTTCTTAAAACATTTATATTATCTTATTGTATGAAGATACTGGAACTTTCAAGTTCCAAAGTAGCAGGATATATGCAAATTGGCTTTATTCCCCACCACAGATCATCAAAAACAAATATACAGCACTAATATTATTGAGAGGTGACAATGTGCTAGCAGTCCTCACAGTGCCTCCTCACCTTTGGCGTCCACTCTGGCTGTGTTTGAGGAGCCCTTCAGCCCACCACTGCACTGTGGGAGCCTCCCTCTGCTTGTGGTGGCCGCCGGCACTGCCAGCCCAGGGCAGTGAGGGTCTTAGCACCCAGACCAGCACTTGCCTAGGTTGCGCCGGGTCCCCCAGCATTGCCAGCCCGCATGCACCATGCTTGAATTCTCACCGGGCCTCGGCCACCTCCCCGCCTCCCCACAGGGAAGGGCTCCCAACCTGCAGCCTGCCATGTCCAAGCCCCTCCCTCCTTAGTGGGCTCCCGCCCCCAGAGCCTCCCCGATGGGTGCCGCCCCCTGCTCCATGACTCCCAGTCCCATGACTGCCCAAGGGCTGAGGAGTGCAGGCACAGCTGGGACTGGCAGGCAGCTCGGCCTGCAGCCCTGGTGTGGGCTCCACTGGATGAAGCCAGCTAGGCTCCTGAGTCTAGTGGGGACTTGGAGAACTTTTATGTCTAGCTAAGGGATAGTAAATGTACCAGTCAGCACTCTGTGTCTAGCTCAGGGTTTGTAAATACAACAATCAGTACTCCGTATCTAGCTAACCTAGTGGGGACTTGGAGTACTTTTCTGTCTAGTACTCTGTGTCTAGCTAAAGGATTGTAAATGTACCAATCAGCACTCTGTGTCTAGCTCAGGATTTGTAAATACACCAATCAGCACTCTGGGTCTAGCCCAGGGTTTGTAAATACACCAATCAGTACTCTTTGCCTAGCTAACCTAGTAGTGACTTGGAAAACTTTTCTGTCTAGCACTCTGTGTCTAGCTCAGGGATTGTAAATGCACCAATCAGCACTCTGTCAAAATGGACCAATCAACTCTCTGTAAAATGGACCAAGTAGCAGTATGTGGGTGGGGTCAGATAAGAGAATAAAAGCAGGCTGCCTGAGTCAGCCAGAGGCAACCCTCCTGGGTCCCCTACCACACTATGGAAGCTCTATTCTTTCGCTGTTTATAATAAATCTTGCTGCTGCTCACTCTTTGGGTCCATGCTGCCTTTAAGAGCTGTAACATTCACCGCAAAGGTCTCCAGCTTTACTCCTGAAGCCAGCAAGACCACGAACTCACTGGGAAGAATGAACAACTCCAGATGCCCCGCCTTTAAGAGCTGCAACACTCATTGCCAAGGTTTGCAGCTTCACTCCTCTCAGCCACACCACGAACCCACCAGAAGGAAGAAGCTCCAGACACATCTGAACATCTGAAGGAATCAACTCCGAACACACCATCTTTACGAACTGTAACACTCACCGCGAGGGTCCTTGGCTTCATTCTTGAAGTCAGCGAGACCAAGAACCCACCAGTTCCAGACACATTATCACCAGTAATAAAACAAATCTGAAATATGAGGATGAGACAGTTCCCACAGACACAGTGAAGTGAAATCTCCAAGGAGATGGTAAAATAATTGGATTGTCATATTTGTGGTATCAAGCCTCCAATCTGCTTGGCACCAAGTGTGCAAGCGTTTTCCCCTGACTCACAATTTCTACAAGTAATACTCTTATGACAACCAGCTTTCCAACCATCTTGGTTCCCTGGCAGGAAACCTTTTCCTGCCAGGCAGAGAATGCGATTACTATCCCCAGCCCTGGAAACTTTGCTTTATAAATAGGCAAAAAGATACACCAAACCAGATAGTCTTTTCAGAAGCACTGTGCTATAGAAGGTACACTCCTTAGTTCCCCTGGGCATGAACCATTAGCCAGCCTTCCCACACTACTGGGATATCTCCTTAGGGACTTCTACCATTTGAAACAGGCAGTACTCTCATCAGTTACTAGAGCCAAAGCAAACCTAGGTGAAACATAGGTCTAATGTCAAAAAGGAGACAGAGACCCAGGTAAAATAAAGAAACTCAACTGGTAAATTACAAAGACTAAGCAAACATATCCAAGTGAAAAATCAAAATAAACCAGACAGAAAAGACCTCCTCAAATTAACGAAACAAGGAGGCAGTGACTAATCCTTATAAGATTGCGATATGTGAGCTTTATGACCAAATATTGAAAGTAGCAATTTTAAGGAAACTCAGTGATCTCCAAGATAACACAGAAAAGCAATTCATACATTTATTGAGAAATTTAGCAACAATATTAAAATAATTTTAAAATATCAAGCAGAATTCTTAGAACTGAAGAATACAATTGCTAAACTGGCAAACATATTAAAAGCCTCCAATATCAAAATGAATTCAGAAGAAGAATCAGTGAGCTCAAAATTAGGATATCTGAAAACACATAGGGGAAAAAAGTGACAAAAGAATAAAAAGGGAAACAGTATAGAATGACTATAGAATATAGAAAAATACCTCAAAAAGGCCAGAACTAAGGATAATTGATATTCAAGAGGGAATTTAGCAAGAAGAAGGAAAAGAAAGCTTATTCAAAGATATAATAACAAAACCTTTCAAAACTTGAGAATGATATAAATATCCAGATACAAGAAGATCAGAGAATACCAAAGAGATTCATCCTAAATAAGAGTAGACCAAGGCAGATTTCTTGGACTAGTAATCAAACTCTTCAAAGTCAAGGACAAAGAAAGGATCCAAAAGGTAGCAAGATAAAAGAAGCAAATAACCTATAAAGGAGCTCCAATTAATGTGGCAACAGACATCTCAATGGAAATCATACGGATAATGGGATAACATTTTCAAAGTACTGAGAGAAAAAGAGACAAATAAAACACTACCATTCAAAAATACTGTATCCAGCAAAGCTAGTCTTCAAATATAAAGGAGGGAGAAAAATTTTCACAGACAAATAGTTGAGAGAATTTATCACCAGCAGACCCACCTTCCAAGAAATACTAAAGAGTGTGCTTCAATCTGAAAGACAAAAAAAAAAAAAAAAAACGCATTGCAAAAAGATATTTAGAGGTATAAATCCTGCAGAAAAAGTTAACTAAATAGACCACCTTATAATACTCTAATGCTGTATTTTGTGAGATGCAATCCACTCCTATCTCTAATATGAAGCCTAAAAGACAAATATATCTAAACCAAAAATAGAGAAACCTGTTCAGAGACAGACAATATTAAAATATGTAAATTGAGACAACAAAAAGTTAAAATGTTGGGGGTAATGGAGTTAAAATATAGTTAGTTTTAAACATTTTTTGTTCTTTTTTTATAAGTTGGCATCTCTGTCAAATGACTTATTACGTCTATAATAGGTTTTGTAAACCTCGTGGTAACCACAATACAGAAACCTGCAATAGATAAGTTAAAAATAAAAAGCAGTGAATTAAAATATACTACCAGAGAAAATCACTTAACCACAAAGACAATTAAAAAAATGAAAAAAGGGACAAAAGAGTTTCAAATGAAATATAAAACAAACAAACAAACAAAAAAAAAGGCAGTAAGTCCTTGTATATTACCACTAACATCATTGAATGTAATTGAACTTAACTTCCCAGTTATAAAAAAGAGTGGCTCATTGAATAAAGAAACAAGAACCAACTATACTGCCTACTAGAAATCCATTTCACCTGTATAGACACACATAGAATGCAAGTAAAGGGATAGAAAGAAAAATGATATTCCATTCTAGTGGATACGAAGAAAAATAAGGGTAGCTATGTTTAGATAAAACAGACTAGAAGTCAAGATTGTAAAAGAGAAAAATGTCACTACATAATGATAAATATTTCAATTCAGCAAGAGGATATATCCAATATAAATACTAATGCACACAGCACTGAAGCACAAAAGTATATAAAAAAACACTAATTCATCTGAAGGAAGATACAGACTGCAATTTAGTAACCATTGAAAACTTCAACACACTACTTACAGTAATGGACAGATCACTAAAACAGAATGTCCACAAGGAAACATCAGAGTTAAACTACACACTAGATCAAATAGGAATAACTGAAACTTACAGAACGTTTCACCCAATGGCAACAGAATAAACATTCTTTTTATCAACACATGGAAATGTTTTCAGAACAGGCTATATCTTAGGCCACAAAACAAATGTCAATAAATTCAAAAAAATAGAAATACGTAGTAAGAGAAAACTCAAGAACTACACAAACACATCAAAATTAAACAACATGCTCCTGAATGACCAATGGGTCAATGAATAAATGAAGAAGGAAAATTTGAAAAGTTCTTAAAAGACAACATAAAAAGTCTGAGAAACAGCAAAAGTAGTACTAGGCATGAGGTTTATAGCAATAAATATTTGAATAAAAATAGACTTTAAATAAACAACCTAATGATACACCTCAAGGAACTAGAAAATCGAGAATAAACCAAATCCAAAATTAGTGGAAAGAAAGAAATAATTAAATCAGACCAGAAATAAATGAAAATAAAAAATACAGAAAACCATATAAATGAAAAAGCTTTTTCTTGAAAACTAAAATCAGCAAAACTTAACTATAAAAAAAGAGAAGACCCAAATAGAATCAGAAGCGAAAAAGATGACATAAAACAGACTACTGGGAACAACTTTTAAAATGTCCCCCATCAAAGAGAAGCCCAGGACCTGATCACTTTAATGCTGAATTCTACCAAACATTTAATAAGAATACCAATTCTACTCAAACTTTTCCAAAAAAAAAAAAAAAAAAAATGACGGGGAGATACTACTTCCAAATTCATTCTACAAAGCCAGCACTATTTTGATAACTAATATCAAACTAGGACACAACAACAGCAAAGAAAAATAAACTACAGGACAATATAACTGATTAACCTAGATATAAAAATTTTCAACACAAAATACAAGGAAGCTCAATTTAACAACAATTAGAAAGATTATTCACCATGATTGAGATTCATCCTAGGGATGCAAGGATGGTTCAATAAATCAATAATTGCACTATTATTGATTGCAATGCAATAAACATGGTAAAACATTTTAACAGAACCAAGAACAAAACAATACAATCATTTCAAATATACACCAAAAATAATTTTATAAAATTCAATATCATTTTATGATTAAAAAATAAACCCTCAACAAACTGGGTATAGAAACTCAAAATAATAAAAGCCATATGTGACAAAGCCACAGCCAGTGTCCTGCTGAACATGGAAGAAACTGAAAACCTTTTCTCTAAGATCTGGAACAAGAAAAATTTGCTTTCACCACTTTTATTCAACATAATACTGGAATTACTCACCAGAGCAATCATACAACAGAAACAAATAAAGAGCATGGAAATTGGAATGGAAGAAGTCAAATTAAGTTGGTTTGTCTGACATGATCTTATAAGAGCCTAAAGAGTCCACCAAAAACTGCTGGAACTGCTCATTTCAATAAAATTACAGGATACAAAAATCAGTAGCATTTATGCACTCCAAAAGCAAACAATCTGAAAAGAAATCAAGAAAGCATTCCTGATCACAATAGCTACAAATAATATAAAATACCTAGGATTCAATTTAACCAAAGATGTGGGCTGGGCGTGGATGCTCACACTGGTAATCCCAGCACTTTGGGAGGCTGAGGCAGGCAAATCATGAGGTCAGGAGTTCAAGAGCAGTCTGGCCAACATGGTAAAACCCCATCTCTGCTAAAAATACAAAAATTAGCTAGGCACGATGGTGCATGCTTGTAATCCCAGCTACTTGGCAGGCTGAGGCAGGAGAATCACTTGAACCAGGACCCGGGAGGCAGAAGTTGCAGTGAGCCAACATTGTGCCACTGCACTCCAGCCTAGGCTACAGAGCAAGATTCCATCTCAAAAAAAAAAAAAAAAAAAAAAAAAAGATGTGAAAGAACTATACTATACAAAGGCAACAAAAAATGTTGGTTTATGCTAATTATTGGAAAAATTAATACTGTTAAAATGAAAATATTATTCAAAGCAATTTACATATTCAAAAACATCCCTATCAAAATACCAATGACATTCTTCAGGGAAATAGAAAAAAAAAGCCTAAAATTTATGTCGATCCACAAAAGCCTTCAAATAGCCCAAGCAATCCTGAACATGAAGGAAAAAAACAGAGGTGTTTGAATACCTGATTTCAAAATATTTCACAAGGATAAAGCAACAAAATCAGCATGCTACTGGGGGTAAAAACAGACACACAGAACAATGGAACATAATAGAGAACCCAGATATAAATCCACACATTTAAAGCCAATTCAGTTTTGACAAAGGCAAATTTGTTTGAGTTCTTTGTAGGTTCTGGATATTAGCCCTTTGTCAGATGAGTAGGATTGCAAAAATTTTCTCCTATTCTGTAGTTTGCCTGTTCACTCTGATGGTAGTTTCTTTGCTGTGCAGAAGCTCTTTAGTTTAATTAGATCACATTTGTCAATTTTGGCTTTTGTTGCCATTGCTTTTGGTGTTTTCGACATGAAGTCCTTGCCCATGTCTATGTGCTGAATGGTATCGTCTAGGTTTTCTTCCAGGGTTTTTATGGTTTTAGGTCTAACATTTAAGTCTCTAATCTATCTTGAATTAATTTTTGTGTAAGGTGTAAGGAAAGAATCCAATTTCAGCTTTCTACATATGGCTAGCCAGTTTTCTCTTCATCATTTATTAAATAGGGAATCCTTTCCCCATTTCTTGTTTTTGTCAGGTTTGTCAAAGTTCAGATGGCTGGAGATGTGTGGTATTATTTCCAAGGGCTCCGTTCTGTTCCATTGGTCTCTATCTCTGTTTTGGTACCAGTACCATGCTGTTTTGGTTACTGTAGCCTGGTAGTATAGTTTGAAGTCAGGTAGCGTGATGCCTCCAGCTTTGTTCTTTTGGCTTAGGATTGTCTAGGCAATGCGGACTCTTTTTTGGTTCCATATGAACTTTAAAGTAGTTTTTCCAGTTCTGTGAAGAAAGTCATTGGTAGTTTGATGAGGATGGCAATGAATCTATAAATTACCTTGGGCAGTATGGCCATTTTCACAATATTGATACTTCCTATCCATGAGCATGAAATGTTCTTCCATTTGTTTGCGTCCTCTTGTATTTCATTGAGCAGTGGCTTGTAGTTCTCCTTGAAGAGGTCCTTCATATCCCATGTAAGTTGGATTTGTAGGTATTTTATTCTCTTTGAAGCAATTGTGAATGAGACTTCATTCATGATTTGGCTGTCTGTTACTGGTGTATAAGAATGCTTGTGATTTTTGCACATTGATTTTGTATCCTTCTTTTAAATAAATACTGGTGCGGAAATTGATAACCATATGCAGAAGAATGAAACTATATCGCTTTTCTCCCCACATACAAAAATAAAATCAAAAGAGATTAAAGACTTAAATCTAAGGCCTGAAATTATGCAATTAATACAAGAAAACTAAAGGCAACAAAAAAAATAGACAAATGAGATCACTTCAAAAGTTTCTGCATAGCAAAAGATATGAAGAAAAGAGACAACCTACAGAATAAAATAACCTAATTGCACACTCTGTATCATCAAGGGATTCATAACCAGAATATAAAAGAAACTCAAACAACTCAATAGCAAAAACACCAAATAATTTTATTTAAAAATGAGCAAAAGTCTAAACAGACATTTCTCAAAATAAGACATACAAATGGTCAATAAGTATATGAAAAAATGTTCAACATCATTAATCATCAGATGAATCCAAATCAAAACCACAAGGAGATATTATCTCACCCTAGTTAATATGGCTTTTGTTGAAAAGACAGGGAATATTAAATGCTGGTGAGGATGTGGAAGAAAGGAACTGTTGTACTCTGTCGGTGGGAGTGAAAATTAGTACAGCCACTATAGGAAACATTATTGAGGTGACTTATTTTTTTGAGGTATGTTCTTTCTATACCCAGTTTATTGAGGGTTTTTTATTGTAACTATCATATGATCTAGCAATTATAGTAGTGGGCATATATCCAAAAAACGAAATTAATATATCCAAGGGCTGTCTACACTCCCCTGTGTTTTGCGGAACTATTCATAAGACAAAACATGGAATCAACTTAAGTGCCTATCAATGGTTAAATGGACAAAGAAAAGTGATATGAACTACACTATGGTATATAATTCAACATAAAAACAATAACATTCTGTCATTTACAGCAACATGAATATAATTGAAATTAAGTAAAATAAGCCAAGCACAGAAAGATAAATATTGCATGTCCTCATTCGTAAGTGGGAGTTAAAATGGTGGAGCCCATGAAGGTACTAGATTTGTAGTTACCAGAGGCCAAAAGAGGTAGGCAAAGATGAAGGGAGTTTGATTAATGGGTACAAATATGCAGTTAGAAGCTATAAGACCCAGTGTCCAATAGTTCAGTAGGGTGACTATAGTTAGCATTAATCTATTGTACTTTTCAAAATAGCAAGAAGAGACTAATTTAAATGTTCCTAGCATAAAGAGAAATATTTAAGGTGATGTGTATCCTGATTTAGCTAATTTGATCATTACACATCATGTGAATTTATCAAATTACCCTCAAAATATCTACATTTGTTATATATCACTTAAAATTTTAAAAAGTTCACTCCAGCCTGGGTGAATGATGAGACTCTATCTAAAGAATAATACATAATAAAAACTGAAATAAAAAATTTAAAAAATATGGAGATGCTGCTAAGAGCAAAATACTATTTGAAACTATCAAATATTGCTCAAAAATCCTTTCATTCCTAAGCATCATATTACCTTAGTTATTTTAGACCACTATTTCTTACACTAGATTTCTCTGTAACCTTCATGACTATCTGAAATAATTTTAGTGTCCATGGATAATCCATATGTTTAATTGTATACTGTTATACTAAAATGGAATATTAATAAAAGCATAATGCAATTATTAGACTATCAACTATATTGATAAGCACTTCTAGGCAATTTCCAATATTAGTATTTACACATATTTCAGGTTATATTGATGCATATAATACTACTGTATCACTGACTAATAAAAATAGAGACAGATTCAATGTAGACATAATATACTTAAGTTGGTTTAATGCAAAACGAAATGTAGAAGCACTATAAAAATATTTAACTATGGGATCATAGGGAGAAAAACAGTGGGAAAATTGAACCGTAACTTGGTGGCCAATGATTGTACAGGAATGCCAAACACAACAAAATCTGAATAGCAACAGTCAGGTTGATGTTCTTGTATGTATTTTTAAAATACTTTATTGAGCTCCTTTTATTCAGAAATGTCAGTACCCTAAGTTATATTGAATTATCCTTAGTGATTTAAAATTTAAGATTTTTACTTGTATTTTTAGTTGTATAAAGATTATCATGAGAGGTTTACATTTGTATGTTCAAGTAATATACAAATAAAAGAATACAAGGCAATACTTGTTTTCTTTCTCTTAAAAGTATTCTGAGCTTATGCAAATCAAATAAACACCGATAGAGTACATGGTGCTTCTAGGGTATGGTTCAGTTTCTGAGTAACCCAGAGCCTGCTCACTCCACAGACCTCGTCTACACCCCAACTCTTTGTAGGTAAGGTATGCATAAAGGTTGATCAAGAGAATAAGACTGATGACTCATGAAATACATTTAATGAAGCAATATTTAATGTTGCCAGGCAGATATTATTGCCATTTTACTGAGGTGGAAAGAGACTGAGAGGAATTCACAGTAATGGACATTACACAGACAGTACAGAATATGGACTCCAGAGCTGGAATTCAAATCATTGTTTAATAATGAATGCTCACAAATAAGAAACTGAAAATAGTAAAATATTACCTACCATATCTGAAGATTTTTATTAGAAAGTTCATTGAATAAACATCCAAATTTATTTTCTTGGAGGCAACATAGGCTAACATGTGTTAATATGAACATATATTATTCAAAAGGGGGAATTAAAAGCTATCTATTTTTCCACGAGGAATGATGTGGAAAATGTCTTTTCATATTATCATTGCTACTAAAGCATGTTTTACTAGTGAATTTTTGTTTTCACATCAAAATTAATGACTCAGAGAGAATAATGGGCCCTAAAGCAGATGACTTTATTCTATATCTTTATAATACCATTATATTCTTGAGGTAACTACCTAGAGAAGTTCATGGTTTCAATATTTGGAATCCATTCTGCTTTCTAATGCAGTATAATGTCTTGTTTATGAGCCAGCCAAGTTTCTTAGCAAGGCGTAAGATTTGCTTCATTATCTAGCTCCTAATACTCTTCATAGATTTGTCTCCTAACATTTCCTCTGAGTGCCATACAGACTGCCCATGCCGTTCTTGTTACTATTCCCTGAAGACAGCATTCGCTTTCACGTCTCCACTTCACTGCCTGGGCCACTTCCTTTGCCAGGAATCCATTCTTCTCTCACTTAATTCTTGATGAGTGGTTACTCTTCCTCCAGGGTCTGCTCAATTTTAAATCTTTCTGGAAGCTGACTAGACTAATTCCATACCTTACATACTCATTAGAATAGCTCACAGCTTTTGTCTCAGGCTTCAAATCACACCAAATATTAGGCTCTATAAGCAGTTACTTCAATGTGACTTTTACAATTACTTCTTTTCTAAACACTTATCTATGGCAAGAAATACATCTTTAGCAACTTTATGACTCTAGAACCCAGTTGAATAACATTACAGGTCCTAAATAAATCAATATAAAGGATTGATAAAGCATTTGTGAAATAACCATAATCAAGTCATCGATACAGAGGACAAATTTTAAATGTCTTGCTTTCGAGACAAGAAATAAATTTTGATTATGAAATATCTGTTTACAGATGGGGCATGTTCCAAGGGAATGAAATTGTATCTTAAAAACAAGAAAGCAGAAGTGATACCCTAAACAAGGAATTCTAACTGGAATTGTATCTATGTGGTACTAATTGACATAAAGATTTATATGGTTTTGCTTTTAAAATACGGTCATTATAAAATATAGATATTAGAAAACATGTATAATTAAGATTAAATCAAATAATTTATACTCACACTACATAGGATGTCTAATGTTAACTTTGTGGTGAATCTCTTTCTATATTGCACACCTATCAGTGTGCTTTTTAAATACATTATTTGTTAACTACTTAATATATTCCATGGCAGAACTTTAGAAATTCAATGGAGAAAACAATTAGACAAGGTCTCTATCTTTTTGAAACTAAGTTAAACAAGGCATTAATCAAAGAATCTAAAAAATACATTCATAATTATAAATAATGTAGTGTGTTATAAGGGGAAAAATAAATAGTATTATATGAGTATATATAATGGACTCATGACTCAGAAAAGAGTTAAGGGAAATTTTCATTGGGACAACAATACATAACTTGAAATCTGAATATGAAAACGTTACTATTTAAATAATTTGTAATAGTGCTGAAGGTGCTATATTGGATAAAATAAACATCTGGTCATATCACTAGATAAAATCCTCCAGTGGATTTTATCACAATGCAAATGAGAGACCACTGGAGGGTACTGTAGATAGAATACTTTGAACAGATATAGCATAGGTCATTTTAATTTTGTGAAAAATAAGCCACAAGACCTTATTTGCAAAGCAACTTACATTTAACTTATATTAAGAAGGGCAAAAAAGTCATGCCTCAAAGGCAAAATGTATAATATGGGGAAGAGGAAGGAAGGCTCATGTATTCATTCAGCTTTGTAGCCTCAAAATAGTTATCACGCCTTCCAAAGGATCCTCACATTACAGTTGGCCAAAACCAGTTTGCAATATTTTAATGACAGTCTCTTCAAACGTAAATCCAAGCTTAAAAATGACTGGTACGTCTTCTTTATGAATAATTTGCCACTGTTTCTTTATATAAAAAATTTCTATGGGCATTTCACGTGATGCTTATAGATTTGTATTTGTACTAATTGTAACATATAATCAGAAAATATAGTTTCTGATTTCAAAATAGTTATAATTATTTTTTCAGAAACACATTTTCTGGGGAGGAAAGGCATTTTTTTTTTAACCTTGGGTATAACAAGTTGGAAATTCAACATAGCCCTCTCTGATCCTGATAGAGTAACAAGAAAGACAAGAATGTAAAAATCTCTGCAATTTATACTCTACATTTCAGTTCTGCAGTAATGTATTAGGTTGTTCTATTTGTGTATGGAAACAAATGAACAAAAAATAGTGACTAAGGAGAACAGAGTGATTTTGTGAAATATAAAAATATATATTTATTTTTGTTTCAAGCACAATTCTGCAGTGCTTGTCATACATCTCCCATAAAATGCAGAAAGAGCAGTTTTTCATTGGTTACGTGATGGGAATGAGGCAGTCAAGCTTAGGACACGTAGGATTCAAATTATAAACACTAATGAATACTCTGGAATTTGGAATTCTCATTAGAGACGTGTCTACGTATTAAGCCGAACGTTTTAAAAGAAGACAGAAATAGTTTTTTTAATCCTGTTTCTGCTACTTGTTCACTGTGTGGATTCAGACAATTACCTAACCTCTCTGATCTGCAAAGTGAGAATAACAACATATAATTGACAGGATTATGTTTGGGCACAGTTAAGATATTGCAGGTAAAACGCTTGGCATAAAGAAGCTTGGGAGAACTCCATCTTAGGGAATAGAATATCAATCAAAAGGTAACACAAGTTTACCAAAGCTAGCATTTATGTAAGCGTTATTTCTATATTTTTATAGCTAAAATGTGTATGTATACATATAACATATATGTGCACATATATGCGCACATAATATATATACACACACATAACAATTCTAGGCTGTTTTAGTAACGGCACTCAGAAATCACTGAAACCACAGATTTAAAGAAGTTTTGGGGTAAAGGTTATTTAGGTGTCAGTACTACAGATGCTTCAACAGATGGACAATAATATCGAAACACATCTACCAAACAGAAATTCTTATATGGCCTAGAGGAATGAATTTTGATGGTCTGAGAAGGATAGATGAAATATTTTCATGTTTCTATTTTTAAGCTTAGAAAATTTATGGTTTTGCTAATTGTATACTGCCTTTTATTCCTTCACTTCATTCCTTCCATTCATTAGGATTCTCACTGTCATTTAGCTTCATCTGAATTCCTCACAAGTTAGAATTACTTTTCCCACTTCCATTGATTGACGTACTGAACACTTTTTTACCCGCTGCAATGGACTAATATCAGTGTAGAAAATCTACTTTTATTCTTCAATAACTGTCTGAAGCATTTGTCAATCCATCTCCCCCAATAAAACTCAGAGGAGAGTACAGTTAAGAACTGTTCTCAAGTAAACTCAACTTTCTGTTCACTTGCACAGACATAACCACCTTACCCCAGCCTGCACAACACATACACACAGTTGGAAAAATAATAATAATAGCTATTTGTGAAATGTGAAACTAAATATATTTTTACTTTTCTATAGTTTTGACAATGAACATGTGTTGGATATTTTAAATAGTACCATTTACTGGTATAAACTAAGTCCATACTTTTGTGGGGGCACTCAAAGAGTAAAAATGTAATAAATCAAGGTAGAAGGTATAGTGAATACAAATAATTTTTGAGGATTGCAAAGATATTTATGGATGAAACATGATAGATACTGGCTTACAAGCACATATGTATTCATAATGTTAATTTGCATCTTCCCTTTCTCTCTTACTAAACTATGAAATATTCTCACCTTAAAATTTATAACTAAAAGACAAGGCCAGGCACAGTGGCTCACGCCTGTAATCCTAGCACTTTGGGAGGCCGAGGTGGGTGGATCACCTGATGTCAGGAGTTCAAGACCACCCTGGCCAACATGGCAAAACCCCACCTCTACTAAAAATACAAAAATCAGTCAAGTGTGGTGGCACACACCTATGATCCCAGCTACTCGGGAGGCTGAGGCAAGAGAATTGGGAGGTGGAGTTTGCAGTGAGCCAAGATAGTACCACTGCACTCCAGCCTGGGTGACAGAGCAAGACTCCATATAAAAATAAATAAGTAAATAAATAAATACAAATGAAAGAGAACAGATGGTGAAGGGAAATATAACAAGAATAGGTCACTCAAATTACTGAGTATCCTTCTTTCAAACTTCTAAGGAAACATGCATTCTTATATTATTTCAGATGATCTTTCTCAGAGTAAACTACATAAAATAAAGAAGTTTCTACTGATTCAAAAATATTTTATTCTATTTGTGCCAATCTGAATGATGTTTTCTATCAATCATTGCTACTTTTCTAAAAATATTGCTTAGGATGTAATTTTTATTGATCATTAATATTCAATTACAATTTTCACATTTTTACATTATAGATTTTGTATTTGTCTCAATTATATTCTCATGTTATCATACTTAGAAGTATTAGATTAATATATGCTAATATTTATTATGACTATATTAATATAACAGCTTTTATAATAAACAGAGAAAAAGTTTTGCTAGCATCTCCTGAAAGTCATTCAGAAAAGTCAACGTTTTATTTTAAAATGCAACTATAGTTTCTGATTATAGCAATAGTTTCATTTCAAAATAATTTTAAAATACTGAATATTTTGTCCTGTCTCAGGTTTTAATATATTTATATCTACTGCAATTGATAATTATTTAGAAGAAAAAACCAATTTGAATTTCAGCATGGAATATAAAAAGAGATCATGCCCTTCCTTATGATTTATCAATCAATAGAGCCAAATCAGCAGTGACAGAATACTTTATGATGGAGTGGCAGTTGATACACTCTCTCTCTCGTAAATTACATCTTACTCCTTAATACCTGCAATCCCAAATATATCTACTGAAGTGACTGAATTTGTATGAATAAGAGTCTAAAATTTAACATTTTAGTATAACAGAATATTCAGTATCAGAACAACTTGCTTGCATTTGAGCAGATCGATGACTTTGTTAATGAAGTTACATAATTGATTATTTTCTTAACATTTGAGTTGACTATGAAATTAATTTATAGCCAAACTCTTACAAATGCAAAATAGAATACTGTTAAAAACAAACTCCAGTAAAAGGTTGTTGCAAAATATCTCTGTGTAATATAGAGAAACTAGATTCATGCCCTTCAGAATAATAAATTTATTTTGTCCCTGTAGATTATTAATATTGGGTTCAAAGACTCCTGAATTTTGAACAAAGTATACAGACTGAAGCAACATAGAAATATAATAGAAGACATTATAGAGACAATACCTTTATGCTGATTGAGAATTCAAAGATAAATATTTTGTCATCGAGAAAAAAATAGCAAATCCTAGAGGTCTGCTGATATTTCATTACTAAATTTATTTTTTACTTACAATTGACACATAATAATTGTACGTATTTCTGATATGCAATGTAATGTCTCAATGTATGTACAGTGTAATGATTAAATCAGGGTAACCACCATATACATTACTTTTAACATGATTTATTTCTAATGACAACATTCAAAATCTTTTCCAGCTTTTACTACACATGCTTATTTGCTACAGTCATCCTAGTGTGCAAAGAACACTAAAGTGTATTCTTACTATCTGCAACATTGTACCCATTGATCAACTTCTCCCATTTCCCTTCTTCTCCTTTGTATCCCCAGTCTCTGGTAACCAATATTCTACACTCTACTTCCATGAAATCAATTGTTTTAGATTTCACATATGAATGAGATCATATGGTATTAGTCATAGTTGCCAAAGGCTTATTTCACTTAACGTTCTCCAGGTTCATTCATGTTGCTGCAAATGACAGAATTTTATTCTGTTTTATGGGTTCATAGGATTCCATTATTCATATAGTCATATTTTATTTACCCATTCTTCATTAGGTGGGCATTTAGGTTGATTCTGTACCTTGGCTTTTGTGACCAGCTCTGCAATAAACATGGGCATGCACATGTCTTTGCTACTTATTTCTTTTCTTTTGGATAGAAACCCAGTAATGGGATTGCTGGATTATATGGTAATTCTATTTTTTAATTTTTTTTAAAATTTTTTGAAGAAACTACACGGGGTCCCACAATGGTTGTACTAATTTACATTCCCACCAACAGTGTATAAAAGTCCCTTTTCTCCACATCCTCATCAGCATTTATCACATTTTTTCTTTTTGATAATAGTTATTCTAATGAGGGTTAGGTGATATCTCATTTTAGTTTTTACTTGCATTTCTCCTATGATTATTGGTGATGAAAAATTTTTCATATACCTGTTGGCTATTTGTATATCTTCTTTTGAGAAAAGTCAATTTGGGCCCTTGGCCCATTTGTAAATAGGATTTCTTTCTGTTTTTTGTTGTTTGTATGCTATTGAGTTCCTTGTATCTTCTAGACATTAGCTCCTTGTCAGATGCATAATTTTAAAATAACTTCTCCCATTCTGTAGGTTGTTTCTTCAATTTATTGTTTCCTTTGCTGTGCAGAAGCTTTTCCTTTTGATACAATCTCATTCATGTATTTTTGCTTTGGTTGTCTGTTCTTTGAGTCTTACTCAAAAATTCTTCACCCACTCCAGTTTGTGAATAATTTCCTCTGTTTTTAAAAATCATTTTATACTTTTTAGTCTTACATTTAAGTTGTTGGTCTATTTAAAGTTGATTTTTTACATAACGAGAGATGGGGATCTAATTTAATTTTTCTGTATGTGGATACAGTTTTCCCAATGTCATTTACTATATTAACAGAATCGAGGTCAAAAATTACATGATTATTTCAATGGATGTTGAAAACACATTTGATAAAATTTTATATCTCTTTATGATTAAAAACCCTCAACAAAGTGGGTATAGAAGGAACATATGTCAGCACAATAAAAGCTATATATGAAAATCCATAGCTCTCTGAATGGGTAAAAGTTGAAAACTTTTTCTAGAACAGGACAAAGATGCCCATTTTCATTATCTTTATTAAACACAGTACTAGAAGCCTTAACCAGAGTAATCTGGCAAAATAAAGAATAAAAGTGCATAGAAATTGGAAAGGAGGAAGCTGTCCCTGTTTGCATATGACATGATTGTACAAATAGGACACCCTAAAAATTCCAGCAAAAAAACTATTAGAATAAACAAATTTAGTTAAGTTTCAGGATACAAAGCCAATATTTCTACACACCAAAGTGAATTATATGAAAAAGAAATTGAGAAAGCAATTTCATTTATAACAGCTACAAAAATATATACCTAGGAATAAACTTAACCAAGAACATAACAGGTCTCTACAATGAAAAGTATAAAATAATAATGAAGGAGGGGCGGAGCAAGATGGCCGAATAGGAACAGCTCCAGTCTCCAACTCCCAGAGCGAGCGACACACAAGACCGGTGATTTCTGCGTTTTCAACTGAGGTACTGGGGTCATTTCACTACGGAGTGCCGGACAATCAGTGCTGGTCAGCTGCTGCAGCCCGACCAGCAACAGCTGAAGCAGGGCAAGGCATCACCTCACCTGGGAAGTGCAAGGGGGAAGGGAATCCCTTTTCCTAGCCAGGGGAACTGAGACACACAACACTTGGAAAATTGGGTAACTCCCACCCCAATACTGCGCTTTAAGCAAACGGGCATACCAGGAGAATATATCCCACACCTGGCCATGAGGGTCCCATGCCCACAGAGCCTCCCGCATTGCTAGCACAGCAGTCTGTGATCTAACCGCAAGGCAGCAGCGAGGCTGGGGGAGGGGCACCCGCCATTGCTGAGGCTTAAGTAGGTAAACAAAGCTGCCGGAAAAATCGAACTGGGTGGAGCTCACAGCAGCTCAAGGAAACCTGCCTGTCTCTGTAGACTCTACCTCTGGGGACAGGGCACAGCTAAATAACAACAACAAAAAAGCAGCGGAACCTCTGCAGATGCAAACGACTCTGTCTGACAACTTTGAAGAGAGCAGTGGATCTCCCAACATGGAGGTTGAGATCTGAGAAGGGACAGACTGCCTGCTCAAACGGGTCCCTGACCCCTCAGTAGCCTAACTGGGAGACATCCCCACTAGGGGCAGTCTGACACCCCACACCTCACAGGGTGGAGTACACCCCTGAGAGGAAGCTTCCAAAGTAAGAATCAGACAGGCACACTCGCTGTTCAGCAATATTGTATCTCCTGCAACCTCTGCTGCTGATACCCAGGAAAACAGGGTCTGGAGTGGACCTCAAGCAATCTCCAACAGACCTACAGCTGAGGGCCCTGACTGTCAGAAGGAAAACTATCAAACAGGAAGGACAGCTATACCAAAACCCCAGCAGTACGTCACCATCATCAAAGACCAGAGACAGATAAAACCACAAAGACGGGGAAAAAGCAGGGCAGAAAAGCTGGAAATTCAAAAAATAAGAGCGCATCTCCCCCTGTAAAGGAGCGCAGTTCATCGCCAGCAACGGATCAAAGCTGGTCAGAGAATGACTTTGATGAGATGAGAGAAGAAGGCTTCAGTCCATCAAACTTCTCAGAGTTAAAGGAGGAATTATGTACCCAGAGCAAAGAAACTCAAAATCTTGAAAAAAGAGTGGAAGAATTGACAGCTAGATTAATTAATGCAGAGAAGGTCATAAACGAAATGACAGAGATGAACACCATGACACGAGAAATACGTGACAAATGCACAAGCTTCAGCAACCGACTCGATCAACTGGAAGAAAGAGTATCAGTGATTGAGGATCAAATGAATGAAATGAAGCGAGAAGAGAAACCAAAAGAAAAAAGAAGAAAAAGAAATGAACAAAGCCTGCAAGAAGTATGGGATTATATAAAAAGACCAAATCTACGTCTGATTGGGGTGCCTGAAAGTGGGGGGAAAATGGAACCAAGTTGGAAAACACTCTTCAGGATATCATCCAGGAGAACTTCCCCAACCTAGTAGGGAAGGCCAACATTCAAATTCAGGAAATACAGAGAATGCCACAAAGATACTCCTCGAGAAAAGCAACTCCAAGACACATAATTGCCAGATTCACCAAAGTTGAAATGAAGGAAAAAATCTTAAGGGCAGCCAGAGACAAAGGTCGGGTTACCCACAAAGGGAAGCCCATCAGACTGACAGCAGATCTCTCGGCAGAAACTCTACGAACCAGAAGAGAGTGGGGGCCAATATTCAACGTTCTTGAAGAAAAGAATTTTAAACCCAGAATTTCATATCCAGCCAAACTAAGTTTCGTCACTGAAGGAGAAATAAAATTCTTTACAGATAAGCAGATGCTTAGAGATTTTGTCACCACCAGGCCTGCCTTACAAGAGACCCTGAAGGAAGCCCTAAACATGGAAAGGAACAACCGCTACCAGCCATTGCAAAAACATGCCAAAATGTAAAGACCATTGAGGCTAGGAAGAAACTGCATCAACTAACGAGCAAAATAACCAGTTAATATCATAACGGCAGGATCAAGTTCACACATAACAATATTAACCTTAAATGTAAATGGACTAAATGCTCCAATTAAAAGACACAGACTGGCAAACTGGATAAAGAGTCAAGACCCATCAGTCTGCTGTCTTCAGGAGACCCATCTCACATGCAGAGACATATATAGGCTCAAAATAAAGGGATGGAGGAAGATCTACCAAGCAAATGGAGAACATAAAAAAGCAGGGGTTGCAATCCTAGTCTCTGATAAAACAGATTTAAACTATCAAAGATCAAGAGACAAAGAAAGCCATTACATAATGGTAAAGGGATCAATTTAACAGGAAGAGCTAACTATCCTAAATATATATGCACCCAATACAGGAGCACCCAGATTCATAAAGCAAGTCCTTAGAGATTTACAAAGAGACTTAGACTCCCATACAATAATAATAGGAGATTTCAACACTTCACTGTCAACATTAGACAGATCAACGAGACAGAAAGTTAACAAGGATATCCAGGAATTGAACTCATCTCTGCACCAAGCGGACCTAATAGACATCTATAGAACTCTCCACCCCAAGTCAACAGAATACACATTCTTCTCAGCATATCGCACTTATTCCAAAATTGACCACATACTTGGAAGTAAAGCACTCCTCAGCAAATATAAAAGAACAGAAATTATAACAAACTGTCTCTCAGACCACAGTGTAATCAAACTAGAACTCAGGATTAAGAAACTCAATCAAAACCGCTCAACCTCATGGAAACTGAACAACCTGCTCCTGAATGACTACTGGGTACATAACGAAATGAAGGCAGAAATAAAGATGTTCTTTGAAACCAATGAGAACAAAGATACAACATACCAGAATCTCTGGGACACATTTAAATCAGTGTTTAGAGGGAAATTTATAGCACTAAATGCCCACAAGAGAATGCAGGAAAGATCTAAAATTGAGACTCTAACATCGCAGTTAAAAGAACTAGAGAGGCAAGAGCAAACACATTCAAAAGCTAGCAGAAGGCGAGAAATAACTAAGATCAGAGCAGAACTGAAGGAGATACAGACACAGAAAACCCTCCAAAAAATCAATGAATCCAGGAGGTGGTTTTTTGAAAAGATCAACAAAATTGACAGACTGCTAGCAAGACTAATGAAGAAGAAAAGAGAGAAGAATCAAATGATAAAGGGGTATCACCACTGACCCTACAGAAACACAAACTACCATCAGAGAATACTATAAACACCTCTACGCAAATAAACTAGAAAACCTAGAAGAAATGGATAATTTCCTGGACACTTACACTCTCCCAAGACTAAGCCAGGAGGAAGTTGAATACCTAAATAGACCAATAGCAGACTCTGATATTGAGGTAATAGTTAATAGCCTACCAACCAAAACAAGTCCAGGACCAGATGGACTCACAGCTGAATTCTACCAGAGGTACGAGGAGCAGCTGGTACCATTCCCTCTGAAACTATTTCAAACAATATAAAAAGAGGGAATCCTCCCTAACTCATTTTATGAGGCCAACATCATCCTGATACCAAAGCCTGGCAGACACACAACAAAGAGAATTTTAGACCAATATCCCTGATTAACATCAATGCAAAAATCCTCAATAAAATACGGGCAAACAGAATCCAACAGCACAACAAAAAGCTTATCCACCATGATCAAGTGGGCTTCATCCCTGTGATGCAAGGATGGTTCAACGTACACAAATCAGTAAATGTAATCCATCATATAAACAGAACCAAAGACAAAAATCACATGATTATCTCAATAGATGCAGAAAAGGCCTTTGACAAAATTCAAAAGCCCTTCATGCTAAAAACTCTCAATAAATTCGGTATCGATGGAATGTATCTCAAAATAATAAGAAATGTTTATGACAAACCTACAGCCAGTATCATATTGATTGGGAAAAAACTGGAAGCATTCCCTTTGAAAACTGGCACAAGAAAGGGATGCCCTCTCTTACCACTCCTATTCAACATAGCGTTGGAAGTTCTGGCTAGCGCAATCAGGCAAGAGAAAGAAATAAAGTGTATTCAGTTAGGAAAAGAAGAAATCAAATTGTCTCTGTTTGCAGATGACATGATTGCATATTTAGAAAACCCCATTTTCACAGCCTCAAATCTCCTTAAGCTGATAAGCAACTTCAGCAACGTCTCAGGATGCAAAATCAATGTACAAAAATCACGAGCATTCTTAAACACCAGTAACAGACAAACAGAGAGCCAAATCATGAATGAACTCCCATTCACAATAGCTTCAAAGAGAATAAAATACCTAGGAATCCAACTTACAGGGGATGTAAAGGACCTCTTCAAGGAGAACTACAAACCACTGCTCAGTGAAATAAAAGAGGACACAAACAAATGGAAGAACATTCCATACTCATGCATAGGAAGAATCAATATTGTGAAAATGGCCATACTTCCCAAGGTAATTTTTAGATTCAGTGCCATCCCCATCAAGCTACCAATGACCTGCTTCACAGAATTGGAAAAATCTGGTTTAAAGTTCATGTGGAAGCAAAAAAGACCCCGCATTGCCAAGACAATCCAAAGTCAAAAGAACAAAGCTGGAAACATTACATTACCTGACTTCAAACTATACTACAAGGCTACAGTAACCAAAACAGCATGATACTGATACAAAAACAGAGATATAGACCAATGGAACAGAACAGAGCCCTTGGAAATAATATCACACATCAACAGCCATCTGATCTTTGACAAACCTGACAAAAATAAGAAATGGGGAAAGGATTCCCCATTGAATAAATGGTACTTGGAAAACTGGCTAACCATAAGTAGAAAGCTGAAACTGGATCCTTTCCTTACTCCTTATACGAAAATTAATTCAAGATGGATTACAGACTTAAATGTTAGACCTAATACCATAAAAACCCAGAAGAAAACCTAGGTAATACCATTCGGGACGTAGGTATGGGCAAGGACTTCATGTCTAAAACACCAAAAGCAATGGCAACAAAGGGCAAAATTGACAAATGGGATCTAATTAAACTAAAGAGCTTCTGCACAGCAAAAGAAACTGCCATCAGAGTGAACAGGCAACCTACAGAATGGGAGAACATTTTTGCAATCTACTCATCTGACAAAGGGCTAATATCCAGAATCTATAAAGAACTCATTTAAATTTATAAGAAACAAACAACCCCATCAAAAACTGGGCAAAGGATATGAACAGACACTTCTCAAAAGAAGACATTCATACAGCCAACAGGTACATGAAAAAAATGCTCATCATCACTCGACATCAGAGAAATGCGAATCAAAACCACAATGAGATACCATCTCACACCCGTTAGAATGGCAATTATTAAAAAATCAGGAAACAACAGGTGCTGGAGACGCTGTGGAGAAATAACAACACTTTTACACTGTTGGTGGGTCTGTAAACTACTTCAACCATTGTGGAAAACAGTGTGGCAATTCCTCAAGGATCTAGAACTAGAAATACCATTTGACCCAGTCATCCCATTACTGGGGATATACCCAAAGGATATAAGTCATGCTGCTATAAAGACACATGCACACATATTCTTATTGCGGCACTATTCACAATAACAAAGACTTGGAATCAACCCAAATGTCCATCAGTGACAGACTGGATTAAGAAAATATGGCACATATACACCATGGAATACTATGCAGCCATAAAAAAGGATGAGTTTGTGTCCTTTGTAGGGACATGGATGCAGCTGGAAACCATCATTCTCAGCAAACTATCACAAGAACAGAAAACTTACCACCACATGTTCTCACTCATAGGTGGGAATTGAACAATGAGATCACTTGGACACAGGAAAAGGATCATCACACACCGGGTCCTATTGTGGGGAGGGGGTAAGGGAAGGAATAGCATTAGGAGATATACCTAATGTAAATGACAAGTTAGTGGGTACAGCACACCAACATGGCACATGTATATATATGTAACAAACCTGCACGTTGTGCACATGTACCCTAGAACTGAAAATATAATAATAATAATAATAATAAAAGATACAGACCAGTATCTTACTGTGACCATGTGCTTTCATTTCTTATGTATAACTACCAGAAGTTATATCTTTTGTTAACTACATACATTTAACTTTATATTATGAAATCATTCTCTGTATCCCTGGTAATCCTCTTTAATCTCAAGTCTACCTTACCTAATATTACTATAGCTACTCTTTTGGTTAGAGTTTGGATGACATATATTTTCTCAAGTTTTTATTTTTCACCTACCTATATTTAATTGGGCTTTTTATATGCAACATGCGCTTTAATCCTTTTTAATTGAACCTCTACATGTCATGAATTGCACAGTACACTTTTCTATTTTTGCTTTAAAAGTCATTTTGCTTTTGAGCATGTTAAATGATAAAATCATGCATTTATATTTATTTTTGGAGCTACCATTTTCAGGACTCTGCTTTCCATTTTGTCGATCCAGATTTGTGTTCTACTTAATTTTCCTGCTGCCTCATTTACTTCTTTACATATTGTAGTTTAGGCCTACTATTGATGAGTTCTTTCAGTTTTGTAGGTCTCAAACAATCTTTAGTATTCCTCATTTTTGAAAAATAAAGTATTTTTTTCTTTAAAGAATTTTAGGTTGACATTTGAATACTTTCTTTAAAGATATTGCTGTACTGTTTTCTGTCTGTTTTTTGAATTGTGTCCAAAAATAAACCTTTTTTTGTCCTTAATTTGCATTTTTCTGCATGTTGTATTTGTCTCTTCTCTAGATTATAATGCACTATGAAGAAGTATCTTCATATTTCATGTGCGTTGGGTTCATTGGCATTCTTGGATCTGTAGATTCAAAGCCTTCATCAAATTTGAAGAAAGGTTGACTGGTTTTCTTTAAATATTATTCTGTCTCCTTTTCTCCTTGGACTTTAATTACATATTTACCAGCTACAAGTTTTTCATTGGCTCCAGAAGTTGTGTTTACTATTTTTTTCCAGTCGTTTTCCTTTTTGTATATTTGATATTTTCTATTGCTATTATTCAAGTTACCAAAACTTTTCTTCTGTAATATCTACTTTTTTTTCCAAATCTTTTTTATTATTATTATTATTTTGATTTTTTATTTTTTTATTATACTTTAAGTTCTAGGGTACATGTGCATAACGTGCAGGTTTGTTACATATGTATACATGTGCCATGTTGGTGTGCAGCACCCATCAACTCGTCAGCACCCATCTACTTTTTAAAAGTTCAGGTAATTTAGATTTTAACTCTAGAATTGTTCAGATCTGGCTGAGCATGGTGGCTCACCCCTGTAATCACAGCACTTTGGGAGGCTGAGTTGGGCAGATCACAAGGTCAGATGGAGACCATCCTGGCTAACACAGTGAAAGGCCTGTCTCTACTAAAAATACA
>NW_022292146.1:0-4305 GCF_002776525.5 Piliocolobus tephrosceles
GGGGGGAGACATTTGGTTTGGGGGAGAGACATTTGGTTTGGGGAGAGCCCTCTGAGGCTCAAGCCCCAAGAACACTGTGTCCCCTCCGGCGTTGCTGGAAGCCCGGGTGTACTAGTGGGTGCTTCCCCACGTGGCCTGGTGTCCACTGGGGCCTCAAAGGCTGTGCCCTGAGTAACTCATTCTTCAGGATGATGATTCTCACAGGCGGCAGTGAGCGCCCAGCGGAAGGGCTTGGGTGTCACTGCCTACAAGGGGCAGGGCAGGCCTAGGGTGGGATGTGGGATGACACATGGCCCCTCGAAGGTGACTGCTGTCCAGAGGGACCGGCTGTCTCCTGCCAAGTGCAGAGCATCTGTGGGCTCTTCCTCAGGCCGGGACCAGCACATGCCAACCACAGGGGCATCCTAATGCCAGCCTCCTGTGCTCTCTGGAAGGACGAGGCTGAAGGTGGGGCCACTGGCCACTTCATTCAGCCCCCGGTGGGAGTCGGTCACATCAGTGAGCTCCACCGCACAGACTTAGCACAAAATCTCACTCTGGGCTGGGGGTTGGGAGCCAGGCCCCCAGGACCAATCACAACAGAGTGAACACTCTCACCCCCAGACATCACTGAACCAGCCCCACATGGGAGAACAAGCCCTGCCCTGAACACCTGCAGGCATCCCCGGGAGGGTCGGGACTCTGCTGTGCTCCCCTCACCCTGACTTGGGGAGCACCAAACCTGTTATATGCATGGACAGAGCACCCCTGACCCCACACCTCATGGAGCCAGGACCCTGAGAAAGAGCCAGACAGCCCTCCCAGCCCTGGCGTGTGGCCTCAACCTAACTGCACTTCAACGGGTGCTTCTGATCTAAGAACTTGATTCTTAGACCAGCGCAAGGTGAACCTGCAGGAATCAAAGGCTTCCACATAGTCCAGGCTTCTGTGATGAGAGGAACCCGAGGCTGTTGGCTCCAGATGGGGAAACTGAGGCCACAGGAGGCGTGGCTCCTCTGAGGTCGCATGGCTGGGCACTGGCAGGGGCATTCCTAGACCCCAGGGCTCCTGTCTCCCGGTCCAGAGCCCTTGCAGCCACCACCCTGCAGCCTTTTTCTGCTCAGCTCCACCCAGTCTTCAGGTGGCCACCTCCTGCCGCTGCTGGGAGCTAAGTCTGCTGCCCCCGCGGCCTGGAGCTGAGTGGCTCAGGTGGGAGTGGCCCTCTCCCTTGATCTTAACAAGCAAACCCCCAAACTGCATTTGTTTTACCTTTTCCTCCAGTTCCTTTATTTGTCTCTTCTGAGCTTCTATTCTTTCTTCTAACTCTTTAATTCTCTGCAAGGTTAAAAGGAAAAAATTCTTCAAGAGTCACAGTATTTGGGAAACCCAAATCCTTCAAGATTTTCATTCATTTCCTTGGTAACAAATGGTGGCACAGCAACTGGCATGGCCATGGGCTGTGGCTCCTGACGAGGACACAAGCGTTTGCTGCGTTGCTCCAGCAGGAGAGCAAAGGGCCTTCCCCATGCCACACTCCCTGTAGTGGGAACAGTATGCGTCCGATTCCTGCAACTTCAACTCAGAAAGCACAATGCCAGACATCCAGGGAAATGGTAGGAATGCATTCCCGGTCCCCCCAGATGCCACTGCAGCAGAGTAAGGGGCCGCCAGAGGGTTACAGGAGAGCTGGGCACAGAATCTCCTGGTGGATGCCAGTGCCTGGGGTCCCCCAAGCATCTGAGCTCCAACCACAGCCCCTCTGAGGCAACAAAGGGGCTGCAGGTGACTGTCCTCACCCTGAGCCCCCAGAGACCAAAGGGGCCCAGGAGGCTAACGAGGAGCCAGCAGAGCACGTCCAACATTAGCCCACCGATGCCCACGGCCAGCTGGCACACAGGGCACTTGTTTATGTGAATTTCAATTAAGCCTTCGCTAGGGGTGTTCTTCACAAGGAATACATCCATAAAGCCACCTCCCAGCCAACCTGGCTCATGGAGGAGCTGGGCTGTGTCTTACACATCTGGGTCGTCCAGTCTGCGAGGCTCCTCACCTCCCATTAGAGCAGACCTGACCCAACAGGCCTGAGGTCCCACAGTGCCCTGAGGCCAAGGCAGGCCAGGGCTGCTGTCCCCAGAGAACACCCTTGCCATCAGGAGACGGTGTCATAGAAAAGACACAGTAGCCAGGGGTCCAAAAGAGGGGAACTGCCACCCAGAGGCCTCTGCAACATGCCCAGGACACTAGGCTGGTGAGGGAGGCAGTCTGGCCTGAGTGCCTGCCATTGACAGGCATGGCCATCAGGGGCGTGGCCACCGGGGGTGTGGCCAACAGGGGGCGTGGCCAACAGGGGGCGTGGCCATCCTAGGGCATGATCATCAGAAGGTGTGGCCATCCAAGGCTGTGTGTGTGGAAGGCATGACAATTGAGGGGCATGGCCATCCGGGGGGCATGGCCATTGGGGGCACGGCTACCAGGGTGTAGCCATCAGAATATGTGTTATGAGGGGTGTGGCCACCGGAGAGTGGGGCCACAGAGTGGTAGTCGTTGGAGATGTGGCCACGGGATGCCCCGCCTGGCTCTGTGCAGGCCCGGGGCCAGGTCTTTACCCCAGTCCCACTCCTGCCTGCCACGCACCTGCTGAGCCAGCTGCAGCAGCTCCATACGCTCCCGCAGGATCTGGGCATCCCGCTCGCGCAGCTCACTCATAACCTGGCGTTTCCACTGCTCCACGGCCACCTTGAGCTTCTCGCGCTCCTCCTCCGACAGCAGCTCAGCCACCTTGGCCCCGGCCTCCTGCTGCAGGGCGTCATACAGCATGGCTTCCAGCTCCAGGATGTGCTGGGGCGGAAGGGGAGATGCCTTAGTCCTTGCCTTCTCCCCAGAACAAACCTTTCAGGAAGGGCAACGGAGGCCGGGCCACCCTCCGCCTGGGAGCAGGGCCAGGAGGATGTGCAATGACAGGAACCCAGTGCTGTGGCCTCTGCAGAAGGACTGGGGCCCCACGGACCTCCCCAGTCTGTAAGAAGACCCTAGAAGCAGAGACGCTGACCAGGCCAGCAGAAGCCAGGACCCTGAGCCCCAGGGTGGGGGAGGACTGAGCTATGAAGTGGGGAAGCTGAGTGGGAGGTGGAGGGGCTGCAGGTGGCCTGTGGGGACACAGCAAGGTGGGAGGGAGCTGAGCGTGGGGTCACACGCTGCCTCCTCAAATCCAATTCATAGACCCATGTAACCCGATCCTGGTGCTATAACCAGCAGCCAAAATACATAATAACCCAGCAGCCAAAATACACACCTTTTCATAAGTTCCTGGGGTTTGGCAGTTTGCTCTGCATATTTCAAAGCTCTTCTTAGGCAAATTTTGTTGATATAATCTTTGTAAAAAACAAATTCTCACACTACAGAGGCTCTTTCTTCCCAACCAAATGTAACATCTTCAGAGACAGCAGAAATATTAGGAAATGGAAGAAAAATACTTCTGGGCCTCAGTTACACTTTACTGTTCTTGACGGCCACAAAATAAACTGTCCCCAGCTGTCACAACCAGCTCGCACATCAACCTCCACTTCTTAGAGCAAAAGAGCTCAGTGCCTTTAAGATGAGCTCCAGCTTCTAAAAATAAACCTGGTCGACTGCTGACTTGGAACTAACCTCACAGTGGCTTCACGTGCACCTGGTGGTGGGAGGTGCTCACCAGGACCTCCGTGGTGACATGAACTGTGGGCTGCCTGGATGAGCCTCCCTGCCTTCAGCAGCCACACAGACCACGGTCTACCACACCCATGTCCAGAGAGGCAAAGTCAGCACTAGCCCCTGCGGTCAACAGCCGCCATTGCCCCAGGAGGAACCAGTTCTTCCCTTCCTTGCCCCAGTGTCTCCCAGAAGCAGAGCAGGGAAGTACAGTAAAAAACCTCAGTGCTCACAGGCCTGTGGGTCACCTGAGGGCACCTGAGTGACCGAGAGCCACACCATGAACGACATAGGAGAGAACTAGGCAAGTGTGCAGGGAAAGGGAAGGAAATCAACAGTGAACTCAGAAAACTCGGAGCATCCCAAATGAGGGGGCCTTCCTGTTGGAAGTGGAGAAAGAGGCCTCCCCAAATATCACACAGGAAGCAGACCCACCAGCATCACCCAAGAAGAGACCCCACACCAGCATCACACAGGGAGAGACCCCCCCAGCATCACACAGGGAGAGACCCCCCCAGCATCACACAGGGAGAGACCCCCCCAGCATCACACAGGGAGAGACCCCCCCAGCATCACACAGGGAGAGACCCCCCCAGCATCACACAGGGAGAGACCCCCCCAGCATCACACAGGGAGAGA
>NW_022292147.1:0-5427 GCF_002776525.5 Piliocolobus tephrosceles
TATTTTTAAAAGACATCATAGTTTCACTCAACCTATTAATAGCTTAGAGTACAGCTAAGAAAGCCAAACACACAAAAATATATTTATATTTAAGTTTTTCTTAGCAGCTACTGGACTTCAGCTTTTACCATCTCAGCATGCATTACTATAAACATATATTTTTCTCTTTCTATTTATTTGTATATTTGCTGATGTTAATAGTAGATTATTTGGAATACATAAGCTAGTAATTTTTTTTGCTATATTTATTTAGTAGATGGTATACATGAGAACAATAATTAATCACAAAATCTGACCAACAAAATGAATTCTCCAGTTTGTTTCTTCCTATTCATTCAACTCCCATTACGCCTGTTAAAAAAATTCATTTTTAGTTCCATTCATTTTCTTTCTTAAAAAAGAAAAAAAACTATATATGTGTGTGTGTATATAAATATATAGATAGAGAGAGAGAGAATGGATATATATATATAGAGAGAGAGAATGGATATATATAGAGAGAGATATATCGACATATATATGGATATACATAAAATGGATATTTAGAGAACACATATACATTAATGTATTCCTGGTTTTTGTAAACTGTTTATTTATTTAGTTTACGAATGCTTATGTAACTTAAATCTTTTGCTCAGCATGATGATTCTGGGGATTTATTCACATTACTAAAGTTAAACGTTGCTCCCATGTTTCTGGACCACTGACGCGTCCTACTTTTCTGTTCTGTTTTGTGTGCTTACTTTTCGGCTAGGTTGTGTTTAGTAATTCTGAGCATTTCATATGGATTCTTCTGTATATCCTCATATCATTCCTCCATTGCTGTATATCTTGTATATCATTCCTCTATCTTGCCAATATCTCCCATCCTTGTGCTGCTTGTTTTGGGGATCTGTCCATGATCATTTGGTTAACAGACATTCTTAATTTTGAAAGACATTGATTTATGAGTCTTTTCCTTTACAGTTTACATTGTGTATGTTGGTTAACAAAATTATACCATAAAATGTGATATCATATCTTTAGGTTTCTGTATTTCTTCTATAATTGTTTGGCTTGAATTAAGAATATCTATAATCCAGCTGGATTGATTGGAAATGTGGGTGTTCAAATTTTTGTGTGAGGTAGTAGTTGAACTTCATTTTATTTATAACTATGGATGCTAGTTTTTCCAGCATGATTTACTGAAGCATTCGACTTTTTTCTATGATCTACAATGTCAAAATTCTGGACTGTATTTCTGGACTCCTTGTTATGTTTCCATAGGTTTACGTGTCTATTCTTGTGCCATTATCTCACTCTTAAGTACTGTAGCTTAATAATTGTGTATCGTATCTTCTAAGGGATGTCTTCACAATCAGTATTCTTCACTCTTGGGCTTTTGCACTTCCATGTACATAGAATTATCTGAAGAAATTAAACCCATAGTCTCATGCACACGTGCATGTGCACACTTACATGAACACAAAAACCACACCTCTGTTGACTTTTTGTTTTACTAGAATTTCACTAAACTGATAGATCAATTTGAAAAAAACTCAACATTTTTCTTATATTAAGTCATCCAATTCATGTATGATATCATATAAATGTTTTCTCATAAATAATCTCGATTTTCTGATAAAGATATTGCACTGCCCTTGATAGATTTACTGGTAGGTGCTTTATGCATTAGAAACTAATGTAAATGTCACATTTTTATCACATTTTCTAAATACTTTTCCTAGTGAATAGTGACATAATTTGAGGATATTGACATTAATTTTTTATGAATATATGTACCGTACATTTAGAACAGTTTTGTGTGTACAGAGCAATTGAGCAGATAGGTTTCATTTATCCCCTCACCCTGTACACAGTTTCTACTAGTACTAATGCCTTACATTAGTATGGTATATTTCTTACAATTAATAAACCAATATTAATATATTATTAACTAAAGTGGATTATATGCAGATCTCCTAGTTTTTATTTAATGCCTCTTTCTGTTCTAGGATCCCATTCAAGACATCACATTAACTGTTGTATCTCCTTAGGTTCCTCTTGGATATGCCATTTTTCAGACTTTAGTTGTTTTTGATGACCTTGACATTTATGAAAAATACATTTTCAGGTGTGTTATAGGATGCTCTTCTATTGCAATATGTCTGATATGTCTGACATTTTTCTGATCATTAGAGAAGTGTTATGAGTTTTTTTTGTTTTCACATGTAGACCTTTACTGAGCAAATGTCTCACACTTTGACAGGGCCACTCTGCAGGAAATAATTAAGAGGTCCGTGGCACACATGCGAGATGAGAAGATGTCATTTGTGCCTTCATGCGGTTGGTTAGCGATAGTCATCATCCACAGTAGCTACAGAAGAAAGTATGGCCATGACCATTAGGAAAGTCAGGGTGAGGTGTTCCATTGTGGTGCCTAAGAGGTGTTCAAGGTGGCCAATATTTCTTTAGGCTACAACTTTTGACATACAGTCTTCTATGTCCTACTTTCATCCATTCTGTATCATTAGAATTTAGAATTGTCTGCTTTAAACAGTATATAGGTTGATACTATATCCTGTCTTACAGATTTATCCTTTAGCTGGAGCATTTAAGTTACGTATTTATTATAATTATTGGTATATTTGGACTTTTTCTATGTTGTGTGCTTGCATGCTTTCTATTTATCAAATCTGTTCAATTTCATTTTTTCTTGCACCTTTGAATACTTATTTTTATTATTTTCTACTCCCTGCTAGTTTAGAAGTTAACCTCTATAAAAAATTTTTGATGTATATCAAAAAAGAGAAAGTGGTAACCTTACTGCACATTCAGATGTCCAGGTGCAACAATACCAAATGCATTTTTTTCTACAGCAACTGTAAAGCTTCTAGAGTTCAGCTTTTACTATCAGAGATAACATGATTGCTAGAGACAACAGGTAAGTTTCTGCTAATAAAGTCTGGCTTAGTGGTGGGATGGTGCTCTTGGCTCTGTGTTCCTGTGGAGCCTCTAATTTGGATGTTGGCCTTTAGAGACTGTGAAAATGATCAAATAATCTTTAATAAACTCCCATTTGCTGATGCTATCTTAAGTGGATTCTCTTTGTATCTAAGAACCCTGACAAAATAAATTTAGGTGCTTTGTTGTTTGAGATACAAACTTTTCTGACTATCCCATCGTTAATGTCACAGTGCATTGTATCTCTTTCTTACTCAGCGTTTTTAATCATAAATTTCATTTTGTCTGATGTTGATTTTGTCACTTTTGCTTTTGTTTGGTAGGCATCTATCTGTCTGGTATATCTTTGAATAACCTTTGATATTTAGCTTTTTTTAAACAATTTTTTTCTTATACTTGTTTCTTATAAACAGCATTTCAATTAATTTTGCTCATTAACCAAGTTTGACAGTATTTGCGTTTTAATGGGAAATTCAGCTCTATCCATATTTAGTGCAACTGTCTGATATGTTTTCATTAAGCTCTTCATTTTATCCTTACCATTCTATTTATTTCATTGTATCTCCTTTACAACTATCCTTGTTGTCATTGGCTTAAATCTGTAACTATGCATGTATTCTCATTTATTTTCTTGTTAACTTGGGAATTTTGCTATATTTTCTTAAAGGAAAGTACCTAATTTATGCACCGAATCAAAGATATATCTGAACAATTTTATGGAATCAATAGGCCAGCTATTTTTCCTTCCAGACTGTTTACTTTTTTCCTAGTCTTTCTTCTCAAGCTGCAGAGACCTTTAGAGGGTTTTAAGCTCCCCATTTCTCCTATGATTGCATGACACATGAAACCCGGTAAAGGCTTTTGCTTTGCTCTCTGATCTCCAAACATGGCTGCTGCATTCCCCTCTGAATCATTTAGTGACTTTTGTGTGAGTTCTTTCTTGAATCATTCCCTCATTGGAGTTACTTTGGTGTTATATTCTATGAGATACCTATTGTTGACTGCAAATATTTTATTTTATCTTGACAAATAGTATCTTGGAGGATGATAGTGTTATCACCTGATTCTCTTCGTGACCCATGCAAATGATTTCAACAACTTCAGGTTAAAATTAGAATTTTCATGTGAGTTCAATTTCTTGTTATTTATAATGAATTATTTATAATGAATAAGTCCTTTACGTCTGGAAAATTCAAAAATTTTCTCTTCTTCTTAGAGTTCAGAATTATTATGTGGGAATATCTAAGCATATGTCTTGTTTTAAATGTCTCTTGTCATCAATCCTACCATGAGCTCAGTGTTATTCTTATAATCACAGCCCATGTCTCTTTGAGGTTAGGGAAATGATTGCCTCTTTATTTCATTTTAAACACACACCAAATGTGAAAATGTTGGTGAAAAATGCTGGCTGTTTTACTGAACTCTAATTCAACTCTCAGCAGAAACTCTTCTCTTTTCAATTCCTCTAGTTAAACTTTTAAAAGTATACTTTTTAACCATCAGTCTTTGTGATGTATTTGAATTTCCCCTCTTTTGTGATATATTTGAATTTCCCCTCTTTTCTTTATGTATGAAAAGAGTCGAACCCTGTAAAATATTTGAAGAGATTTATTCTGAACCAAATATGAGTGACCATGGCTCATGACACAGCCCTCAGGAGGTCTTGAGAACCTGTGTCCAAGTCGGGTCAGGGTGTAGCTTGGTTTTATACATTTTAGGGAGGCATGAAACTTCAATCAAACAATTTGAAAAATACATTGGTTTGCTCCAGAAAATTGGGACAATTAGAGGAGGGGGAGGCGGAGGGTAGGTGGCGCTTCCAGGCTATGGGTAAATGTAAATATTTTCTGGTTGACAATCTGTGGAGTTTGTCTAAAGACCTGGATTCAATAAAAAGGAATAATAAAAGACTGTGAAGACCAAGGTTCTTTCGAAGTCCAGTAGTGACTGCCTTTAGAGACAATAGATGACAAGTAGTGTTTATTATTCAAACCTTTAAAAGGTGTTAGACTCTTGGTCAATCTCTTCAGGATTGGAAGGGCCTGGAAGAAAAACATCTAGCTATGTAACAGAGATTCTTCACAGATGCAAATTTTTCCCCCACAGAGGATGGCTTTGCAGGGTCATTTCAAAATATGGCAAAGAAACACACCTTGGGATAAAATATTTTTATTTTCTTCCTTGTTATATAACGTTACACCAGAGTCAGATTGGAAAGTAAATCAGAATCAGATTGAAAAGTAAGTTATAGGGTTAAATAAAACCCACCTGGTGAGAATTTATCATTTGTGGGGCATGATTTCCCAGGCCCCTTGGATAGGAATTTGGGCAAGAAAAGAAAAAAGTCCTTGCCCATGCCTATGTTTTCTTCTAGGGTTTTTCATGTCTAAAACACCAAAAGCAATGGCAGCAAAAGCCAAAATTGACAAATGGGATATGATTAAACTAAAGAGCTTCTGCAGAGCAAAAGAAACTACCATCAGA
>NW_022292148.1:0-2374 GCF_002776525.5 Piliocolobus tephrosceles
AGTCCTACAGTCCCCTCAGGCAATGGGCCGTATACCCCTGTGGGGATCTTCTGTGGAGGCTCCCCTGGAAGCAGAGAGACTGCTTGTAAAGTACATAGATCTACTGCTGCGCTGCCACTTGTGGCGAGGGATAATTGCTGTATTGTGATAACTGGCTTATTCCCTGAGACACTTGCGACAGTGGGGGTTGTTGTTCCTGAAAGCCCTGAGGAACAAAGGGTTGAATTTGGAATGCCCCAGTTTGTTGCGGGGCCTGAGGCTGGCCCCTCCTCTCGTTTCCCGACAGTGGTTGCCCATTTTTATCAAATTTAGAACGACATTGATTACCCCAATGTTTTCCCCTTTTACATCTTGGACATAGGCCAGGTGGCCCTTTATCTGTTGTAGTAACTTGAGTAGTTACATTTTGTTTATTTGTGACTGGGCAATTCTTCTTTAGATGACCAATTTGACCACAATTATAACATTTTCCCCCAAATGTTTTCACTTGTCCTCCTAAAGCAACTCCTGTGATTGCCTGAGCCATAAGCATAGCTTTATGCATAGCTCCTCCAATTCCATCGCAGGCTTTAACGTACTCTGAGATTACATCTGATCCTGCGGGAACCTTTCCTTTTAATGGCTTAATGGCTGATTGACAATCCGGATTGGCGTTTTCATATGCCATTAACTCCACTATGACTTTACGGGCATTCTCATCGGTAATTGACTTTTGAGCAGCATCTTGAAGTCTTGCTACGAAATCTGGGTAGGGCTCTTTACAGCCTTGTCTTACTGTATTAAAGGAAGGGCAGGCGGTTCCTGGGTCTTGGATTTTCTCCCAGGCCCTAAGGCAGATAGCCCTGATTTGCTCAATGGCCTCATTTGGCATTATTGCTTGTTGGTCAACAGTGCTCCAATTTTGACCTATTCCTAATAGTTGATCTGCATCTATGTTAATTGGAGGATTGGCAGTCCTGTTTCTTCGGACCTGTATTTGTGCCCCATCAATCCACCAAGTCTTAAATTGTAAAAATTGAGAGGGTGAAAGTGAGGATTTTGCCAGAATCTCCCAATCATAAGGAATGAGTCTATATCCATGAGCAATGGAATCTAATAATGTTCTCATGTAAGGAGAGTTGGGTCCATACTGTTTTACTCCTTCTTTCATTTCTTTCAGCATTTTTATAGAAAAGGACTGATATCTGGCTTCAGCCACGGGAGGCTCTCCCTCTTGAGCCCCTTCTCTAGGTGGTCTTGCTTCTAATATTACTGGGAATTGCCACGCCTCAATATCTCCCTGTTTTCTTGCCTCATCAATAATTTTATGTATTGCACTACCCTGTGTACTGGGCGGTGCTGTAGGATTAAGTCTCATGGTGGGCGGCTGAGGATATGGCGCCCTGCCCTGTGGCACTGGAAATGTTCCTGGCTGTCCACACAGATTTTCTGGGGGCTGCCGATACTGCAGTTCAGCTGGCGGCCCGTATTGATAGGCTACTGGCTGCTGGATCTTACTTTCTACCTGCTGATATTGTGGATACTGTACTTGGATTGGCATTGCCATGACAGAGACTCTATCTTTCTCTATTTGATCTTCTTTTGGAGTTTGTACTTGTTTAACCTGCATTTGAGGTTCTAAGGTTGCAGGCATCTGAGCTGTTGCAAGAGGTGTTGGCCATCGTGGTTTAGACTCTGATGGCTCTGCTAATTTTGGATCTTTTTCCTCTAATTTTAACGTTTCAGGATATATTACCTCCTGTAATTGATTGTTGTCAACATTTTGCGTTGACCGAGCCATTACCGGCTTTGCTACACATTCACAGTGTGAACTTTCTTTTCTTTTCCGGGATTCTATCCCTGCCTCTTTTTCACAATCTACTGCACAGCTTTTAGGGACATCAGAAACTGGAACGCTATCTTCTTCTGTTTGCAATGGTTCTAAAGCTACTTTAATAATGACCCAATCATTCCATACTGTAAGTGGGATGATTTTACCTTCCCTACTTGCTTGTTTTAATTCTTTGCCAATTTTTTCCCAATCTTTTAGATCTAAAGTTCCCTGTTCTGGAAACCATGGACAAAACTGTTCTATTGTTTGAAAGAGCGTATTTAGATTTTTGGTAGACACTTTAACTCCCCCTCTTTTTAAGAGAATTTTTATAAAGCTGCGATAAGAGGCATATTTACTTTTAGTTTGCCCCATTGTTTCCCTAGGTTCTTCCGAGCGCACAAGCTTACCGCAAGGCTGACTGTAGAGTACTCGGGAGTCTCTCATCGACTTGTCCTCAATGACCACGCTCCAGCGTGCCTTCACCTTAGCAAAAAGCCCCACATTGGGCGCCAGATGAAGGGGTGGCCTGCCCCTCCACACCTGTGGGTGCTTCTCGCTAGG
>NW_022292149.1:0-2446 GCF_002776525.5 Piliocolobus tephrosceles
GTACAAAAATCACGAGCATTCTTAAACACCAGTAACAGACAAACAGAGAGCCAAATCATGAATGAACTCCCATTCACAATAGCTTCAAAGGGAATAAAATACCTAGGAATCCAACTTACAGGGGATGTAAAGGACCTCTTCAAGGAGACCTACAAACCACTGCTCAGTGAAATAAAAGAGGACACAAACAAATGGAAGAACATTCCATGCTCATGCATAGGAAGAATCAATATTGTGAAAATGGCCATACTTCCCAAGGTAATTTTTAGATTCAGTGCCATCCCCATCAAGCTACCAATGACCTGCTTCACAGAATTGGAAAAATCTGCTTTAAAGTTCATGTGGAAGCAAAAAAGACCCCGCATTGCCAAGACAATCCAAAGTCGAAAGAACAAAGCTGGAAACATTACATTACCTGGCTTCAAACTATACTACAAGGCTACAGTAACCAAAACAGCATGATACTGATACAAAAACAGAGATATAGACCAATGGAACAGAACAGAGCCCTTGGAAATAATATCACACATCAACAGCCATCTGATCTTTGACAAACCTGACAAAAATAAGAAATGGGGAAAGGATTCCCCATTGAATAAATGGTACTTGGAAAACTGGCTAGCCATAAGTAGAAAGCTGAAACTGGATCCTTTCCTTACTCCTTATACGAAAATTAATTCAAGATGGATTAGAGACTTAAATGTTAGACCTAATACCATAAAAACCCAGAAGAAAACCTAGGTAATACCATTCGGGACGTAGGTATGGTCAAGGACTTCATGTCTAAAACACCAAAAGCAATGGCAACAAAAGGCAAAATTGACAAATGGGATCTAATTAAACTAAAGAGCTTCTGCACAGCAAAAGAAACTGCCATCAGAGTGAACAGGCAACCTACAGAATGGGAGAACATTTTTGCAATCTACTCATCTGACAAAGGGCTAATATCCAGAATCTATAACGAACTCATTTAAATTTATAAGAAACAAACAACCCCCATCAAAAACTGGGCAAAGGATATGAACAGACACTTCTCAAAAGAAGACATTCATACAGCCAACAGGTACATGAAAAAAATGCTCATCATCACTCGACATCAGAGAAATGCGAATCAAAACCACAATGAAATACCATCTCACACCCGTTAGAATGGCAATCATTAAAAAATCAGGAAACAACAGGTGCTGGAGACGCTGTGGAGAAATAAGAACACTTTTACACTGTTGGTGGGTCTGTAAACTACTTCAACCATTGTGGAAAACAGTGTGGCAATTCCTCAAGGATCTAGATCTAGAAATACCATTTGACCCAGTCATCCCATTACTGGGGATATACCCAAAGGATATAAGTCATGCTGCTATAAAGACACATGCACACATATTCTTATTGCGGCACTCTTCACAATAACAAAGACTTGGAATCAACCCAAATGTCCATCAGTGACAGACTGGATTAAGAAAATATGGCACATATACACCATGGAATACTATGCAGCCATAAAAAAGGATGAGTTTGTGTCCTTTGTAGGGACATGGATGCAGCTGGAAACCATCATTCTCAGCAAACTATCACAAGAACAGAAAACTTACCACCACATGTTCTCACTCATAGGTGGGAATTGAACAATGAGATCACTTGGACACAGGAAAAGGATCATCACACACCAGGTCTTATTGTGGGGAGGGGGTAGGGGAAGGAATAGCATTAGGAGATATACCTAATGTAAATGACAAGTTAGTGGGTACAGCACACCAACATGGCACATGTATATATATGTAACAAACCTGCACGTTGTGCACATGTACCCTAGAACTGAAAATATAATAATAATAAATAATAATAATAAAAGATACAGACCAGTATCTTACTGTGACCATGTGCTTTCATTTCTTATGTATAACTACCAGAAGTTATATCTTTTGTTAACTACATACATTTAACTTTATATTATGAAATCATTCTCTGTATCCCTGGTAATCCTCTTTAATCTCAAGTCTACCTTACCTAATATTACTATAGCTACTCTTTTGGTTAGAGTTTGGATGACATATATTTTCTCATGTTTTTATTTTTCACCTACCTATATATAATTGGGCTTTTTATATGCAACATGCGCTTTAATCCTTTTTAATTGAACCTCTACATGTCATGAATTTCACAGTACACTTTTCTATTTTTGCTTTAAAAGTCATTTTGCTTTTGAGCATGTTAAATGATAAAATCATGCATTTATATTTATTTTTGGAGCTACCATTTTCAGGACTCTGCTTTCCATTTTGTTGATCCAGATTTCTGTTCTACTTAATTTTCCTGCTGCCTAATGGACTTCTTTACATATTGTAGTTTAGGCCTACTATTGACGAGTTCTTTCAGTTTTGTAGGTCTCAAACAATCTTTAGTATTCCTCATTTTTGAAAAATAAAGTATTTTTTTCTTTAAAGAATTT
>NW_022292150.1:0-2055 GCF_002776525.5 Piliocolobus tephrosceles
CAGTCTGTCCCTTCTCAGATCTCAACCTCCATGTTGGGAGATCCACTGCTCTCTTCAAAGTTGTCAGACAGAGTCGTTTGCATCTGCAGAGGTTCCGCTGCTTTTTTGTTGTTGTTATTTAGCTGTGCCCTGTCTCCAGAGGTAGAGTCTACAGAGACAGGCAGGTTTCCTTGAGCTGCTGTGAGCTCCACCCAGTTCGAGTTTTCCAGCAGCTTTGTTTACCTACTTAAGCCTCAGCAATGGCGGGCGCCCCTCCCCCAGCCTCGCTGCTGCCTTGCGGTTAGATCACAGACTGCTGTGCTAGCAATGAGGCAGGCTCCGTGGGCGTGGGACCCTCATGGCCAGGTGTGGGATATATTCTCCTGGTGTGCCCGTTTGCTTAAAGCGCAGTATTGGGGTGGGAGTTACCCAATTTTCCAAGTGTTGTGTGTCTCAGTTCCCCTGGCTAGGAAAAGGGATTCCCTTCCCCCTTGCACTTCCCAGGTGAGGCGATGCTTCGCCCTGCTTCAGCTCTTGCTGGTCGGGCTGCAGCAGCTGACCAGCACTGATTGTCCGGCACTCCCTAGTGAGATGACCCCAGTGCCTCAGTTGAAAACGCAGAAATCACCGGTCTTCTGTGTCGCTGGTGCTGGGAGTTGGAGACTTGAGCTCTTCCTATTCGGCCATCTTGCTCCGCCCCTCCTTCATTATTATTTTATACTTTTCATTGTAGAGACCTGTTATGTTCTTGGTTAAGTTTATTCCTAGGTATATATTTTTGTAGCTGTTATAAATGAAATTGCTTTCTCAATTTCTTTTTCATATAATTCACTTTGGTGTATAGAAATACTGGCTTTGTATCCTGAAACTTAACTAAATTTGTTTATTCTAATAGTTTTTTTGCTGGAATTTTTAGGGTGTCCTATTTGTACAATCATGTCATATGCAAACAGGGACAGCTTCCTTCTTTCCAATTTCTATGCACTTTTATTCTTTATTTTGCCAGATTACTCTGGTTAAGGCTTCTAGTACTGTGTTGAATAAAGATAATGAAAATGGGCATCTTTGTCCTGTTCTAGAAAAAGTTTTCAACTTTTACCCATTCAGAGAGCTGTGGATTGTCATATATAGCTTTTATTGTGCTGACATATTTTCCTTCTATACCCACTTTGTTGAGGTTTTTTAATCATAAAGAGATATAAAATTTTATCAAATGTGTTTTCAACATCCATTGAAATAATCATGTAATTTTTGACCTCGATTCTGTTAATATAGTAAATGACATTGGGAAAACTGTATCCACATACAGAAAAATTAAATTAGATCCCCATCTCTCGTTATGTAAAAAATCAACTTTAAATAGACCAACAACTTAAATGTAAGACTAAAAAGTATAAAATGATTTTTAAAAACAGAGGAAATTATTCACAAACTGGAGTGGGTGAAGAATTTTTGAGTAAGACTCAAAGAAGAGACAACCAAAGCAAAAATAGACGAATGAGATTGTATCAAAACGAAAAGCTTCTGTACAGCAAAGGAAACAATAAAGTGAAGAAACAACTTACAGAATGGGAGAAGGTATTTTAAAATTATGCATCTGACAAGGAGCTAATGTCTAGAAGATATAAGGAACTCAATAGCATACAAACAACAGAAACAAACAAAAAATCCTATTTAAAAATGGGCCAAGGGCCCAAATTGACTTTTCTCAAAAGAAGATATACAAATAGCCAACAGGTATATGAAAAAAATGTTCATCACCAATAATCATAGGAGAAATGCAAGTAAAAACTAAAATGAGATACCACCTAACCCTCATTAGAATAACTATTATCAAAAAGAAAAAATGTGATAAATGCTCATGAGGATGTGGAGAAAAGGGACTTCTATACACTGTTGGTGGGACTGTAAATTAGTACAACCATTGTGGGACCCCGTGTAGTTTCTTCAAAAAATTAAAAATAAAAAAAAATTAAAACATAGAATTACCATATGATCCAGCAATCCCATTACTGGGTTTCTATCCAAAAGAAAAGAAATAAGTAGCAAAGACATGTGCATGCCCATGTTTATTGC
>NW_022292151.1:0-2230 GCF_002776525.5 Piliocolobus tephrosceles
GCTGGGTGCGGTGGCTCACGCCTGTAATCCCAGCACTTTGGGAAGCTGAGGCGGGTGGATCACGAGGCCAGGAGATCAAGACCATCTTGGCTAACATGGTGAAACTCCGTCTCTACTAAAAATACAAAAAATTAGCCAGGCGTGGTAGCGGGCACCTATAGTCCCAGCTACTCGGGAGGCTGAGGCAGGAGAATGGCGTGAACCCGGGAGGCAGAGCTTGCAGTGAGCCCAGATTATGCCACTGCACTCCAGCCTGGGTGACAGAGCAAGGTTCCGTCTCAAAAAAAAAAGAAAGAAAATTCAACCAACTAATCCAGAAAAAAGGGGGGAAATGTAATGGTTCATGTAAGAAAAGTGCATAAAGAATAGGAATCCCCTGGACTTAAAGACAACTGAAACAAGGACTTGAATGCTGTCAGGACTTTGTTTGACCAACTCCCATTTCTACTTCCCTCTACTTATTACTTTGTCTCAAACTAGCTCCCTCCTCAAAGTTCTAACTGTGGCTTCTAACAGATCATATTTTCTTAGTTTTGCTACCTGGGAGGGGCTGCTCATCTTCCATTAGTTTCACTTCAAAAATCTGAGGAAGGCCAGACACAGTGGCTCATGCCTGTGATCCCAGCACTTTGGGAGGCCAAGGTGGACAGATTCCTTAAGCCCAGGAGTTCAAGACCAGCCTGGGCAACATGGTGAAACTCTGTCTCTACATAAAATACAAAAATTAGCTGGGTATGTGCCTGTAGTGGTGTATGCCTGTAGTCCCAGCTACTTGGGATGCTGAGGTGGAAGGATGCTTGAGCCCAGGTCAAGGCCGCAGTGAGCCATGAGCATACCACTCCACTCCAGCCTGGGTGACAGAGTGAGACTCTGTCTAAAAAAAAAAAGAAAAACAATCTGAGGTAAGGAAAGGGAGACTTCCGCTTCTGGCTATGATGGAGTAACTTGACTAGCCCTCTTGGATTAGTAGCACCTACAATACTGGACAAGATGTATTAGGCAACTATTTCCAGCCAGCACAAGACTATCTCTGAGAGAAGGGAAACTTAGGCAGTGACTCCCACAATCATCCCACTTTTTGTGGTGTAAAGAGTCTGGAGTAAGAGCAGAGCACAGTGGGTCTACTGAACTGAGAAGGCAGAGATCATAGGGAGCAGCTGAAACATTGGAAATCTGTTGCATGGGACACCAGAGAAGAGGGAGCTGTTCACAGAGGCAGCCCCAGAAATCCATACAGAGGTCCCCACAAGTCCATGGCCAAGGGCTGGGCTGTACATGCTCAGAAAAAAGACCATCTAATGCTTACAGATAGCAGTTGCTACAGGGTTAAGAACAGAATAGAGATACCAGAGGCCAAGAAGTTCTGGCACAATGCAGTGCTAAGCGACATGGGATTTCTGGGCCTGCCAAGGTGAACATCTTTAACAATTGCAGCAACAGGCTGGGTGGATGGCTTATGCCTGTCATCCCAACACTGGGAGGCCGAGGCAGTTGGATCACCTGAGGTCGGGAGTTTGAGACCAGCCTGGCCAACATGGCGAAACCCCATCTCTACTAAAAAAAAAACACACACAAAAATTAGCTGGGTGTGGTGGCACACGCCTGTAATTCCAGCTACTCGGGAGGGTGAGGCACGAGAATCGCTTAAACCCTGGAGGCAGAGGTTGCAGTGAGCCAAGATCACGCCACTGCAATCCAGCCTGGGCGACAGAGTAAAACTGTCTCAAAAAAAAAAAAAAAAAAATTGCAGCAACAGCTGAAACATTAGAAAGGCTGCACTTTAGGTGTAAACCCCATCCCCTACAGTAAGACCTACTCTAGATCTGCCTTATCAAAGCCTAAAGTCAAGCCTTGACAAGATTAGCAGGGGAAACAGAGTATGGAGCTTGAGTTCTGCCAGCGAAGGGCTTGCAAGTCTCCGCTTTCCATAGATGTGAACCAACAAAATATAAATAAAACCAAGCATCAACAAGTTTAGGTGACCACTCAGTAACTGAAGTGCCTGCTAAAACAAGAATCATCACTTTTCAGGGAAGATAACAGAATCTAGAGTCTCTAAAACATTATTATTCATAATGTCCAGTGTTGCCTAAAAAATGACTAGACAGGCCGGGCGCGGTGGCTCAAGCCTGTAATCCCAGCACTTTGGGAGGCCGAGACGGGCGGATCACGAGGTCAGGAGATCGAGACCATCCTGGCTAACACGGTGAAACCCCGTCTCTACTAAAAA
>NW_022292152.1:0-3000 GCF_002776525.5 Piliocolobus tephrosceles
GAAGAACCCAGATGTGCACCATCTTGCCTCCGTTCGTCCAAACAGTCTAAATCCAGCCACTTTACTGCCAGACTCTCTTAAACCACCCCATACTAAACATTCTTGTCCTGAGGTCCTGGAGGCTCAACCCCCCAGCCACCTACACTTGCATGGCCAGCCCCTTCAGAATGCACAACTAACCTTATTTGTGGATGGCAGCTCCTTTATCAACCCCCAAGGAAACAGGCAGGCAGGATATGCAGTAGTTACCTCCTCTGCAGTTTTAGAGGCAAACCCCCTACCACAAGGGACCACATCACAGCAGGCAGAACTCACTGCACTGACCAAGGCACTCCTACTATCAAAAGGAAAAACAGTAAACATATACACAGATTCTAAATATGCTTTTCTCATCGCACACACCCATTCAGTCATCTGGAGAGAGAGAGGGTTTTTAACCACCGGCGGTACCCCTATTATTAACAAAAACCAAATACTCAAACTACTAGATGCACTGTCAGCACCTTCCAAGGTAGCCATTATACATTGTAAAGGGCACCAAACTTCATCTGACCCGGTGGCAGCTGGCAACAATTTCGCTGACGTCACTGCCAAGTCAGCTGCCAGATTTTCCACCCCTAAGCCTCATTCTGTCTGTTTTCTCTCCCCCCAATATGTCCCTAACTACACTCAGGAAGAAAAGGCTAAGCTATTACAAAATCCAACAGCCAAACTAACTACAGGTGACTGGATATATATTGATAACAAACTAGTTATTCCTGAAACACAACTCCATACCATTCTAACAGACATACATAACTCTTTACATATAGGACCCAAAGCCTTATACAATTTTCTAAATCCCCTCCTCCACTGTCCAACACTACAAAAACACTTACTGACAATCAACCAGCAGTGCTCTACTTGTGTAAAGGCAAATCCTCAAGGCGCATTGCATAATCCCCATCCCAGCCACCAACTCAGAGGACACCAACCAGGTGAAGATTGGCAAATTGATTTCACACATATGCCAAAACATAAAAAATACAAATACCTCTTAACCCTTGTGGACACTTTTTCAGGGTGGATAGAGGCCTATCCTACCACAGGAGAAACCGCTAACATTGTTGCCTCTATACTCACTGAACATATTATTCCTAGGTTTGGTCTCCCGGTCACTCTTCAATCCGACAATGGTCCAGCATTCATCTCTAAGGTAGTCCAACAGGTGGCATCCCTCCTACACATCACCTGGAAACTCCACATCCCTTATAAGCCTCAGTCTTCTGGTAAGGTAGAAAAGGCTAACGGACTCATCAAACAACAGCTCACCAAACTCCCAATCGAAACCCAGCAGTCATGGGTAACCCTCCTTCCCTTAGCCCTGACCTGGCTCCAGCCAGCACCTCGAAGCCCAACAGGCCTCAGTCCGTTCGAATTAGTCTACGGACGGCCCCTAACCCTCCAGCAAATACCTTCCCTGCCAGCCCCTTTGGCGAACTACCTCCCATATCTCACTCTTCTCAGACAACTCCTAAGACAGCACGCTGAGTTAGCACACCCTCCTCCAACAGACGCCTACAACCCACATCTCTCCCTCAGTCCCGGAGACCAAGTATACATAAAAGATATCCAAGCCAAAGACTTACAGCCCAGGTGGAAAGGTCCATACATTGTCCTCCTGTCTACACATACAGCAGCAAAACTCCTAGGACACAAGCATTGGATTCATATTTCCCAGCTAAAAAGGGCCCCCAACGAGAATAATCAGTGGACATCAGTTCAACTTTCCCCCACTCGCCTCAAACTTACAAAGCTTCCTTGACTATCTCATGCTCCCCGACCCCTGGCACCTAGCTTGCTTTCTCAACATCCTCTACATAAACCTATCAGACTTTCAATACATAGCCCCAGATCCATATCTACCTCCGGACAATAGTCCAGAGCAGTGGTTCTCCCGTCTTCTAACTTTCATCGAACATCTTCAGTGACAAGGGACACTGCAACTACACTGAAAATGTAGTCTCAGTTTACATTTATATTGCTGTCTCACTCATACACTCAGACCTTTGCTAGTCCGCCTACTGTATGGCAGTTATTTTTTTAATCACTGAAACTTGGCCACAAGACAGCCGAACACACTCAGTAGTACATAGTTCTGCCAGTTGTCTTCCTTAAGGCTGTCAAACTTCTCTCCGCACAATAGAGGCCCCTTCTCATGGCTCACACTTATCCGCCAAAGGCCAAACTTAACCTACACTGTGAATATAAGCAATCTCTCCCACCGCTTCCTCTGTGAGGCTTTAGAAGGCCCCCACCTAGTGGCAGCCCCCCTGCCCATGGCCTTCAACACAACTGGTCTCTCTCTCTAAAACTCTTAACCATACAGCCATTAACTGACCCCTCTATGTCCCCGTGTCCTTGGTCCCCAGTCTAACTTTATACAGCCAGGCAGAGGTAGCAGAGCTTTTCCAACAACTTTCTATGCTACTATGCCACTTTCGTCAAAAACGGGCTGTTTTCCTCCCTCTAGTTATTGGAATCAGCTGAAGGACTGGCCTCCCTGCAGCGCCGAACTACCTCAATAGCCCAAGTAGCTGCCCAAAATAGGCGAGCTCTGGACTTGCTTACAGCTGAAAAAGGAGGCACTTGTCTCTTCCCTGGAGAAGAGTGCTGCTATTATGTTAGCGAGTCAAGCCTAGCAGACACTAACAATGAAACCCTCAATAAAATACAAGCTGAAATACAGAACCTTAATACCTCAACCTTGCTGGGACCTTCCTTCTGGGTTTTGCCCATATTCCAAAACATGCTTCCATTTCTTATTCTTATACTAATACTGTGCCTTATTTTATTTTTCATCCGTGCGTCCAAATACCAACCATAGGCTCCGACTTTAACAACGCCCCTTAACAGCAGGAAGTAGCCAGACAGACCGCGGCGCCCCTTTATCACTATTATCAATAAAAGGTTGGACTGTTTGGACGAACGGAGGCAAGATGGTGCACATCTGGGTTCTTC
>NW_022292153.1:0-10600 GCF_002776525.5 Piliocolobus tephrosceles
AGTGATGATGAGCATTTTTTCATGTGTCTGTTGGCTGTATGAATGTCAAAATGCTTTTTTCTAGATTTTACAAAATATTTCTTTTGTCTACATAAGCTTCAATGTGCTCCAAAATATCAGAATGCAGACTCCAAGAAAACAGTGTAAACAGACTGCTCAATGCAAAGAACAGTGTGAGTGTGTGAGATGAAATCACACATCACAAAGCTGTTTCTCAGAAAGCTTGTTTATAGTTTTTATCTGAGGATATTTCGCTTTTCACCATGTTCCTCAATGCGCTCTGGAATACCCCATTGCAGATTCCACGAAAAAAGTGCTAGCAAACCTCTCAATAAAAATACTGGTGTCACTCTCTGAGTTGAATTGACACATCAGAAAGAAATTTCTCAGAAATCTTCTTTCTAGATTCTATCTGAGGATATTTCCTTTGTCACCATAGGTTTCAATTCAATCCAAAACATCCCTTCTCAGATTCCCCAAAACGAGTGCTACCAAACTGCTCCATGAAAAGTATTGTGTAACTGTGAGATGAATTCACAAATCACAAAGCATTTTCTCAGAAATCTTATTTCTAGTTTTTGTCTGAGGATATCTCCTTTTTCACCATTTGCCTCAATGTGCTCGTGAAAATCCCTTTGCAGATTCCAGGAATATAGTGTTAGCAAACTGTTCCATGTAAAGAAAGGTGTAAATCTGTGAGATGAATTCACACATCACAGAGAAGTTTCTAAGAAAGCTTCTTTTTGGTTTTTATCTGAGGATATTTGCATTTTCACCATAGGCTGAAATGCGACCCAAATTATCGCTTTTCAGATTCCCCAAAAAGAGTACTACGAGATTGTTCCATGAAAAGAATGGTGTAATTTGGTGAGATGAATTCACAATATCACAAAGATGTTTCTCACATAACTTCCTTCTCGTTTTAATCTGAGGATATTTCCTTTTTCACCATATTTCTCAATGCACTCCCGAATAATCCTTTGCAGATTAAATTAAAAGAGTGACAGCAAGCTTCCTAATGAAAAGAAAGGTGTAACAATTTTAGATGAATTCACGCATCACAAAGAAGTTTCTCAGAAAGTTTCTTTTTGGTTTTGATCTGAGGATATTTCCTTTGTCACCAAGGCTTCAATATGTTACCAAATATCCTATTGCAGATTCCACAAAAACATCGTTAGCTATCAGCTCCAAGACAGGAATCGTGTAACTCTGTTAGGTGAATTCACACATACTAAAAAGTATCACAGAACTTTCTAGTATTTTTGGAGATATTTTCCTTCACACACTTGGCTACAAAGCGATCCAAAATATCCCCTCTAAGATTCCCCAAAAAGAGTGCTACCAAACTTCTCCATGAAAAGAATGATGTAACTCTGTGAGAGGATTTCACTCATCACAAGAAGATTCTCAGAATGTAACTTTATAGATTTTATCTGCGGATATTTCCTTTGTTACCGTAGGCTTCAATGCAATTCAAAATATCCCTTCTCCGAATCACTAAAAACACTGCAACCACACTGATCCTAGAAAAGGATTGTGCAAATCTGTGAGATGAATTAAATCACAAAGGAGATTTTCAGAAAATTTATTTTTGGTTTTTATCCTAGGATATTTCCTTTGTGAACATAGGCTTCAATGCACTCCCAAATATCCCTTTGCAGATTCCACGAAAACAGTGTTAGCAAACTGCTCCATGAAAAGAAAGGTGTAACTCTGTGAGATGAATTCACGCATCACAAAGGACTTTCTCACAAAGCTTTCTAGTTTTTATCTGAGGATACTCCTTTTGTAAGCTGAGGTTTCAATCTGATCCAAAATATCCCTTTTAGATTCCCCAAAAACGATGCTAATAAACTGTTCAATGAGAAGATTCGTGTAACTCTGTGAGATGAATTCATGAATCACAAAGCAATTTCTCAGAACGATTCTTTCTAGTTTTTGTCTGAGGATGGTTCGTTTGTCCCATAAGCTTCAATGCGCTCTGAAATATCCCTTTGCAGACCCCAAGAAAACAGTGTTAGCAAACTTCTCAATGAAAGGAAAATTTTAACTCTGCGAGATGAATTCACACATCACAAAGCAGTTTCTCAGCAAGCTTCTTTCTAGTTATTATCTGAGGATATTTGCTTTCTCACAATAGACTCCAATGCACTACTAAATATCCCTTTGAAGATTCCACGAAAATGGTGTTAGCAAACTTCTCAATGAAAGGAACATTTTAACTCTGTGGTATGAGTTCACACATCACAAAGCAGTTTCTCAGAATTCTACTTTCCACTTAATACCTGAGGTTATTTCCTTTTTCAACATAGGCCTAAATGCGTCCCCAAATATCCCTTTGCAGATTCCACGAAAACGGTGTTAGCAAACTGCTGCATGAAAAAGAAAGGTAAAAGTCTGTGAGGTAAATTCACAAATCAAAGGAACTTTCTCAGAAAGCTTCTTTCTTGTTTTTATCTGAGGATATTTCCTTTGTCCCTATAGGTTTCAATGCATTCCAAAACATCCTATTGCAGATTCCAAGAAAACAGTGTTAGCAAACTTTTCAATGAAAAGAACAGTGTAACTCTGTGAGATGAATTCACACATCACAAAGCAGTTTCTCTTAAAGCCTTTTTTTGATTTCTACCTGAGAATATTTCCTTTGTTACCGTAGGCTTCAATGCACTCTAAAATATCCTATTGCAGATTCCACGAAAACAATGTTAGAAAACTGCTCAATGAAAGGTACGGTGTAACTCTCTGAGATGAATTCACACATCACAAAGCAGTTTCTCAGAAAGCTTCTTTCTAGGTTTTATCTGAGGATATTTCCTTTTTCACTATAGGCCTCAATGAGATCCCAAATATCCCTTTGCAAATTACACGAAAAAAGTGTTACCAAACAGCTCCAAGAAAAGAATTGTGTAACTCTGTGACATGAGTTAACACATAACAAACCTGTTTCAAAGAAAGGTTCTTTCTGGTTTTTATATGAGGATATTTCATTTTCCAACATTGCCTTCAATGCACTCCGAAATACCCCATCTCAGGCACCACAAAAACCTTGATGTCAAAGTGCTTCCTCGACAGAAATGTTACCTCTATGAGATGAATGCAAACATCACAAATGAGATTCTCTGAAAGCTTCTCTCCACTTGTTACCTAGGGAAATTTCTTTTTTCATCTTAGGCCTCTATGCGCTCTCTAATATCCCTCTGCAGATTCCACAAAAGCAGTGCTAACAAACTGCACCATGAAAAGAATAATGTAACTCTGTGAGATAAATTGACCAATCACAAAGCAGCTTCTCAGAAGGCTTCTTTCTAGTTTTTATCTGAGGATATTTCTTTTTCCACCATGGGCTTCAATGCAATCCCAAATATTGCTTCTCAGACTCTACACAAACAGTGATGTCAAAGTGCTCCCTCAAAAGAAACGTTTAGCTCTATGAATATATTTCCTTTTTCACCATTGGACTCTATGCATTCCCAAATATCCCTTTGCAGATTCCACAAAAACTGTGTTACCAAACTGCTCAATGAAAAAAAAATGAAACTCTGTGTGATGAATTCACCCATTACAAAGCCGTTTTTCAGAAAGCTTCTTTCTAGTTTAAATCTGACCATATTTTCTTTTTCACTGTAGGCTTCAATGTGTTCCCAAATATCTCCTCTCAGATACCATAAAAACAGTGATGATAAACTGCTCAATCAAGAAAGTGGTTAAACTCTATGATATGAATACACACATCAGAAAATCATTTCTCAAAAAGCTTCTCTCCAGTTTTTATCTGAAGTTATTTCCTTTTCACTGTTGGCCTATAGAAGCTCCCGAATATCCCTTTGCAGATTACATAAAAACAGTACTAACAATCTGCTCCATGAAAAGAATCATGTAACTCTGTGAGATGAATTCACAAATAAAAAGCAGTTGGTCAGAAAGCTTATTTCTAGCTTTGGTCTGAGAATATTTCCATTGTCATTCTAAGCTTCAATGTACTCCAAAATATCCCATTGCAGATTCCAAGAAAACAGTGTTAGGAAACTCATCAATGTAAAGACAGTGTATCTCTGTGAGACGAACTGACGCATCACAAAGCAGTTTCTCAGAAAGCTTCCTTTTGGTTTTTATCTGAGGGTATTTCCTTTTTCACAATAGGCCTCAATGCTCTCCGAAATATCCCTTTGCAGATTGCACGAAAACAGTGTTAGCAAACTGCTCCATGAAAGGAAAGGTGTAACTCTGTGAGATGAATTTACATATCACAAAGAACTTTCTCAGAAAGCTTCTTTCTAGATTTATCTGAGGACATGTCCTTTTCAACATAGGATTCAATATGATCCAAAATATCCCTTCTCAGATTCCCCAAAATCATTGCTACCAAAGTACTCCATGAAAACAGTGGTGTAACTCTGTGAGATTAATTCACACATCACAAAGCTGTTTCTCAGAAAACTTCATTCTAGTTTTTATCTGAGAATATTTCCTTTACACTATATTCCTGAATGTGCACATGAATATCGCATTGCAAATTAAACGAGAAAAATGTCAGCAAACTTCTCAATGAAAAGAACGGTGTAACTCTGTGAGAAGAATTCACACATCACAAAGAAATTTCTCAGAAAGCTTCTTTTCGTTTTTATCTGAGGATATTTCCTTTGTCCACCATAGGCTTCAATGCGATCCAAAATATCCCTTCTCAGATTCCCCCAAAACAGTGCTACCAAACTGCTCCATGAAAAGGACTGTGTATCTCTGTGAGATGAATTCAAAAATCACAAAACAGTTTCTCTGAATGTTTCTTTCTAGTTTTTGTCTGTGGATATTTCCTTTGTCACCATAAGCTTCAATGCACTAAGCAATATCCCATTGCAGATTCCAAGAAAATAGTGTTAGCAAACTGCTCAATGAACAGAGAAGTGTAACTCTTTGAGATGAATTCACACACCACAAAGCTGTTTCTCAGAAAATTTCTTTCTAGTTTTTATCTGAGGATATTTCCTTTTCACTATATTCCTAAATGTGCGCCCGAATATCCCATTGCCGATTAAACGAGAAAAGTGTTAGCAAACTTCTCAATGAACAAAATGGTGTAACTCTGTAAGAAGAATTCATGCATCACAAAGAAATTTATCAGAAACTTATTTTTATTTTTTATCTGAGGATATTTCCTTTGTCTCCATAATATTCAATGCACTCTGATGTAGCCCACTGTAGATTCCAAGAAAACAGTGTTAGCAAACAGCTCAAAGAAAAGAGCTGTGTAGTCCTGTGTGATGAATTCACAAATCACAAAGCAGTTTCTTAGAATGATTCTTTCTAGTTTTTACCTGAGGATAATTACTTTTTCAACATAGGCCTCAATTCACTCTGAAATATACCATTGCGGATTCCAAGAAAACAGTGATAGAAAACTGCTTAATGAAAAGAAAAGTGTAACAGTGTGAGATGAATTCACACATCATGAAGCAGTTTCTCAGAACGCTTTTTTTTTTTTTTTTTTGGTTTTTATCTGAGGGTATTTAGTTTTTCACCGTAGGCCTCAATGTGCTTCCAAATATCCCCTTGTAGATTACATAAAAACAGTTTTAACAAGCTATTCCCTGGAAAGAAAATTGTAACTCTGTGAGACAAATTCTCACATCACAAAGAAGTTTCTCAGAAACTGTCCTTCTAGATTTATCTGAGGATATTACCTTTTCAACATAGGCTTCAATACATCCAAAATATCCCTCTCATATTCTCCAAAATCAGTGCTACCAAACTGCTCCATGAAAAAAATTGTGTAACTCTATAAGATGAATTAACACACCACAGAGCAGTTTCCCAGAAAGCTTGCTTCCAGTTTTTGTCTGAGGATATTTCCTTTGTCACAATAAGCTTCATTGAGCTCCAAAATATCCCATTGCAGATTTCAGGAATCTGAAATATCCCATTGCAGATTCCAAGGAAACAGTGTTAGCATACAGTTTGATTAAAATGTAACTCTGTGAGATGAATTCACACATCACAAAGAAGTTTCTCAGAAGGCGTCTTTTTGTTTTTTATCAGAGGATATTTCCTTTGTCAACATAGGCCTCAAAGCGCTCCCAAATTTCCTATTGCAGATTCCACAAAAACAGTCTTATCATACTACTCAATGTAAAGAATGATGTAACTCTGTGAGAGGAATTCGCAGATCACAAAGTAGTTTCTCAGAAATTTCCTTTCTCGTTTTTTTTTTTTTTTTCTGATGACATTTCCTTTTTCACTGTAGGCCTCAAAGAGCTCCCAAATATCCCTTTGCAGATTCCATGAAAACAATGTTAGGAAACTGATTCATGAAAAGGATTGCGTAACTTTCTGAGATGAATTCACACATCACAAAGAACTTTCTCAGAAATCTTCTTTCTAGTTTTTATCTTAGGATATTTCCTTTGTCACTATATTCCTGAATGTGCACCCTTATATCAGATTGTAGATTAAACGAGAAAAGTGTTAGCAAACTTCTCAATGAAAAAAAATGGTATAACTCTGTGGGATAAATTCATAGATCACAAAACATTTTCTCAGAAACTTATTTTTGGTTTTTATACGATGATATTTCCTTTGTCATCATAATCTTCAATGTGCTCTGATATATCCCACTGCAGATGCCAAGAAAACAGTGTTAGCAAACTGCTAAGTGAAAAATACAGTGTAGCTTCATAAGATGAATTCACACATCAAAAAGCAGTTTCTCAGAAAGTTTCCTTCTGGTTTTTATCTGAGGATAATTCCTTTTACAACATAGGCCCCAATTTACTTCAAAATATCCCTTTGCAGATTCCACAAAAAGAGTGTTAGGAGACAGCTCAATGAAAATAGCAGTGTAACTCTGTGAGATGAATTCACACATCACAAGGCAATTTCTCAGAAAGCTTCTTTTGGGTTTTTATCTGAGGATATTCCCTATGTCACCAAGGCTTTAATGAGATCCCAAATATCTTATTGCACATTCCACAAGAACAGTGTTATCAACCTGATCGATGAAAAGAGCTGTGTAACTCTGTGAAATGAATTCACATATCACAAACTACTTTCTCAGGAAACTTCTTTCTAGTTTAATTCTGATGATATTTCCTTTGTCAACACAGACTTCAATGCGATTCAAAATATGCCTTCTCAGATTCCCCAGAAACTGTTACCAAATGATCCATGAAAAGAATCGTTCAACTCTGTGAGATGAACTAACACATCACAAAGCAGTTTCACAGAATGCTGCTTTCTCGTTTTTATCTGAGGATATTTCCTTTCTCACTATAGGCCTCAATGTGCTAAAAAATATCCCTTTGCAGATTCCACGTAAACAGTGTTAGAAAACTGCTCCATGAAAAGAAAGGTGTAACTCTGTGAGATGAATTCACACATCACAAATAACTGCCTCAGAAAGCTTCTTTCTAGTTTTTGTCTGAGGATATTTCCTTTGTCACCATAGGTTCAATGCAATTCAAAATATCCTTTCTCAAATTCCGCCAAAACAGTGCTACCAAACTGCTCCATGAAAACAGTGGTGTAACTCTGTGAGACTAATTCATACACCACAAAACTGTTTCTCAGAAAGCTTCTTTCTAGTTTTTATCTGAGGATATTTCCTTTGTCACTATATTCGTGAATGTGCATCCATATATCAGATTGCACATTAAACAAGAAAAGTTTAAGCAAACTTCCCAAGAAAACAATGTTAATAAACTGTTCAGCGAAAAGAACAGTGTAAATCTGTGAGATCAATTCACACATCACGAAGCAGTCTCTCAGAAATCTTCTTTTTGGTTATTATCTGAGGATATTTCCTATGTCACTATAGGCTTCAATGCACTCCAAATAATCCTTTGCAAATTCCATGAAAACAGTGTTAGCAAACTACTCCAAGAAAAGAGAGATGTAACTCTGTGAGATGAATTCACACACCACAAAGAAATTTCTCAGAAAGTGTCTTTCTAGTTTTTATCTGAGGATATTTCCATTGCCACCAGAAGCTTCAATGCAATCCAAAATATCCCTTCTCATATTCCACAAAAACATTGCTACCAAAATGCTCCATAAAAGTAATTGTGTAACTCTTTTAGAAGAATTCACAAATCAGAGAGCAGTTTCTCAGAAATCTTCTTCCTAGATTTTGTCTGAGGATATTTACTTCGTCATAAGCTTCAATGCTCTCTGAAATATCTCATTGCAGATTCCGAGAAAACAGTGTTAGCAAACTGCTCAATGAAAAGAACAGTGTAACTATGTGAATTCATTTCATATATCATGAAGTAGTCTCTCAGAAAGCTTCTTTTGGTTTTTATCTGAGGATATTACCTTTGTCACCATAGACTTCAATGTGCTCCCAAATATCCCTTAGCAGATTCCACGAAAAGAGTGTTAGCAAAATACTAGATGAAAGGAACGGTGTAACTCTGTGAGGTGAATTCAAACATCACAAATCAGTCTCTCAGAAAACTTCTTTCTACTTTTTATCCGTGGATACTTCCTTTTCCAAGATAGGCCTCAATGCGCTCCCAAATATCACTTTGGAGATTCCACAAAAATAGTGTTAGCAAATTGCTCCATGAAAAGAAAGCTGAAGCTCTGTGAGATAAATTCATACATCAGAAATAACTTTTTCAGAAAGCTTCTTTCTAGTTTTTATCTGAGGATATTTCCTTTTTCACTATATCCCTGAATGTGCATCCGAATATCCCACTGCAGATTAAACGAGAAAAGTGTTAGCAAACTTCTCAATGAAAAGAACGGTGTAACTCAGTGAGATGAAATCACGTATCACAAAGCAGTTTCTCAGAAAGCTTATTTGTGTTTTTTTTTTTTTCCCCTTTGGATATTTCCCTTGTCACCAGAGGCTTCAATGCACTCCCAAATATTCCTAAATATTCCTTTGCAGATTCCATGAAAACAGTTTTAGCAAACTGCTACATGAAAAGAAAGGTGTAACTCTGTGAGATTAATTTACACATCATGAAGAAGTTTATCAGAAAGCTTCTTTCTGGTTTGTATGTGATAATATTACCTTTGTCAATATAGGCTTCAATGTCATAGAAAATATTCCTTCTCAGGTTCCCCAAAAGCAGTGCTACCAAACAGCTCCATGAAAAGATAAGGTCTAACTCTGTGAAATGAATTCACAAATCACAAAGCAGTTTCTCAGGAAGCTTCCTTCCAGTTTTTATCTGAGGATATTTCCTTTTTCACTGTAGGTCTCAATGCACTCCCAAATGTCCCTTTGCAGATTCCAGGAAAACAGTGTCAGTAAACTGCTCTATGAAGAGAAAGGTGTAAAACTGTCAGAAGAAGTCAAACTTTACAAAGAGCTTTCTCAGAAAGCTTCCTTCTAGTTTTCATCTGAGGATATTTTCTTTATCACCATAAGCTTCAATGCAATCAAATATATCCCTCCTCACATTCCTCAAAAAACAGCAAACTGTTCCATGAAAAGAATCATGTAACACTGTGAGGTGAATTGACACATCACAAAGCAGTTTCTCAGAAAGCTTCTTTCTAATTTTTAGGTGAGGATATTTCCTTTGTCACTATAAGCTTCAAAGTGCTCCAAAATATCCCATTGCAGAATCCCAAGAAAACAGTGTTTGCAAACTGCTCAATGAAAAGAACAGTGTAACACTGTGAGACGAATTCACCCATCACAAAGCAGCTTCTCAGAAACCTTCTTTCTGGTTTTTATCTGTTGATATTTCCGTTTTCACTATAAGCCTCAATGTGCTCTCAAAGATCCCTTTGCAGTTTCCACAAAAACAGTGTTACCAAAATGCTCCATGAAAAGAAAGATGTAACTCTGGGAAATGAATTCACATATTGCAAATCAGTTTCACAGAAAGTTTCTTTTGGGTTTTTGTCTGAGGATATTTCGCATGTCACCATAGGCTTCAATGCACTCTGAAATAACTTATTGCAGATTCCAAGAAAAAAGTGTTAGCAAAATGCTCCATGACAGCAGTGGTGTAATCCTGTGAGATGAATTCGCACATCACAAAGCATTTTCTCAGAAAGCTTCTTTCTAGTTTTTATCTGAAGATATTTCCTTTTCACCATAGGTCTCAACTCACTCCCAAATATCACTCTGTAGATAGCACCTAAATATTGTTAACAAACTGTTGCATAAAAAGAAAGTTGTTACTCTGTGAGATGAATACCCACATCACAAAGAACTTTCTGAGAAAGCATCTTTCTAGTTTTTATCTGTTTAGTATTTTTTGTCACCATAGGCTTCAATGCAATCCAAAATATGCCTTCTCAGATTCCCCCAAAACAGAGTAACCCAATTGCTCCATGAAAAGAATCATGTAACTCTGTGAGATAAATTCACAAATCATAAAGCAGTTTCTCAGAAAGATTCTTTCTAGTTTTAATCTGAGGATGTTTCCTTTGTCACCATGGGCTTCAATGCAATTCAAAATATCCCATCTCAGATTCCCCAAAAACAGTGCTACAAAACAACTCCATGCAAAGAATCCAGTAATTCTGTTAGATGAATTCACAAATCACAAAGCAGTTTCTCAGAAAGCTTCTTTCTAGTTTTTATCTGAAGATATTTTCCTTTTCACCCTTGGCCTCACCACTCTCCAGAATATCCCTTTGTAGA
>NW_022292157.1:0-1805 GCF_002776525.5 Piliocolobus tephrosceles
CCCCCACAGGCAGTCAGCATGAGGAAGAAAATGCAGGCGGGGATGAGGTGCAGTCTCCAGGTGGTTTCCTCAGCTACCTGCTCCTCTCTGCCTTTGCCCTCCTCCCGGAAGCCTGCCCTGAGTAAGGCTGGGGGCCTCAGTTGGTCCTCTCTCTGTCCTCAGTACCCGCTGAGGACATGGTGAGGGTGGCTGGTTGATGCCGTCAGGCACTGGACATGGGAGACAGGAGGAAGTCCGGTGGGTGGGTGGGCTTCTTTCTCAGACAAGTGGGCAGTTTGGATGTTGAGGAGGTCTTGGAGTCACCATGGGTGGCTGGGCTCAAAAATGACATGAGGGCAGGCTTAACAAATGCTTAACCAAATTCTGAATTGGCATTGGCCAATTTCTGTGGTGTAACTACTCCCAAGCTACACAGATGGGACTTTACTGGCTGAGGACTTGGGCAGAGGTGCACACAGCCTGAGAGGGGGACATAAGCTGGTGTGAGCCCTTCCGCTCACCGCCAGGGTGGGCAGAGTGTCCGCTGGTGCCCAGTGCCTATGCACGTGACCTCCTTAGGGTGTTATATTCAGATGGCGGTGATACAGCTTGGGGAGGCCTCTCCCTGGTTGGCAGGTCCTGGCGAAAGGGAGAGTTGAGTGGAAAGCGTACCAGGTTGGTGTCCAGGTGGCATTTGGCCAGAGGGGCTGAGCTGCGAGCCTCTGGGCCTGGGGCTGACAGACAGCAGTGATTTTTTGCCCCCCAAGACCTTGGGCTTGCCTTGTTCCATGAAGGTCCCAAACCTGACCAAAGGCTGTAACCAGATGGTCCCTGTCCCAGACCACCCAGGGCACTTTCTCACCTCGAGAGCACCGCTTCTCCCTCCCTCCACCTTGGCCACCCTTGCTGTCACCTACTCCGTCTGATCCCTGGCACCCCTCCCTGCCCTCAGTGGCGTTTCCTAGCAAGTGCAGCAGGCCGAGGCTGGGCTAGAGGCAGGGGGGCCTGGCTTCCCAGTGTCTTACTGGATGCTTGACTTCTTGCCCCTCTGTTTCCACACCTGTAAAATGGGAGCAATGACAGGTCTTCCTGGCAGGAAGTGGTGAGGCTCGGTCACACGGGTGAACATGTGTGAGGTAAAAAAGACTTCCCACCCCTCCTTCTGACCTGGACCTGCTTGCAGGACCCATAGGCAGGAACCTGGGCAAGGTCCGAGGGCCGATGAGCCCTGCCCTCTCTGCACAGTTCAGAGTGGGGTGGGAGTGGCCGTGGGCCAAAGGAGGAGGTTCCGATTGGGGTGGGAGTGGCCGTGGGCCGCGGGTGGAGGTTCCGTGTGGGGTGGGAGTGGCCGTGGGCCGCGGATGGAGGTTCCGAGTTGGGTGGGAGTGGCCGTGGGCCGCGGGTGGAGGTTCAGAGTTGGGTGGGAGTGGCCGTGGGCCGCGGGTGGAGGTTCCGAGTTGGGGGGGAGTGGCCGTGGGCCGCGGGTGGAGGTTCCGAGTTGGGTGGGAGTGGCCGTGGGCGGCGGGTGGAGGTTCCGAGTTGGGTGGGAGTGGCCGTGGGCCGCGGGTGGAGGTTCAGAGTGGGGTGGGAGTGGCCGTGGGCCGCGGGTGGAGGTTCACAGTGGGGTGGGAGTGGCCATGGGCCGCAGGAGGAGGTACTGCACTTCGCACAGGTACGTGGTCAGGGTGGCATCACCGCTGCCTGATTTCGGTGTGCTGCGAGTGGGGTGGGTGCGGTTGGGGGCAGCCTGGGGTGTGCCCCACGCCTGCCAATCGGGTAGGCTGGCTTCCCTGGGGGTCGGGTGGGGTGGGGCTCCCAGAGATGGG
>NW_022292158.1:0-3626 GCF_002776525.5 Piliocolobus tephrosceles
TCAGGTGTCTTTTCAACAGCAACCCACTCCCAGTACCAATTTACTGTATTAGTCTGTTTTCATGCTGCTGATAAAGACATACCTGAGATTGGGCAATGTAGAAAATAAAGCAGTTTAATGGACTTACAGTTCTTCATGGCTGGTGGGGGAGCTCACAATCATGGTGGAAGGCAAGGAGGAGCAAGTCACATCTTACGTGAATGGCAGCAGGAAAAACCAGAGAATGAGCAGAAAAACTGTTTTTGAAACTATATGATCTCATGAGACTCATTCACTACAATAAGAACAGTGCAGGAAACATCCACCCCAAAATTCAATTATCTCCCACATGGGAATTGTGGGAGTTACAATTCAAGATGAAGTCTGGGTGGGGACAAAGACAAACCATGTCATTAATAAATTATATATATATATATATATATATATGTATATATATAAAATAACTTTTATTTGGTCATCATACTTTAAATGACAGTGTAACAGGTCAGTTGTAATAAAAACTGTGTTCACTAGGATATTTTATTTAAAAAAAACTGATCTGAATACGTTGAAGATTTAAGGATAAAATAACAACAAATAACTTATTATTTATTATAATTTATTTATTTCCTTATTAACTGCCAGGGAATGTAGGCAATAACTTAAAAATGAATGATAATGAAAGCATGACACAACAAAAACTTTGGGATATGGCTGATGAATTACTCAGATGAAATTTAGTGTTAAATTAACTTATTACAAAATAAAGACTAAAATCCAATTTTCACATGAGAAAGAGGAAAAAGGAAGAACCACATAGCACAAGATATAACAACATGATTGATATTTAAAACCCAAATAAATGTATTTTTTTAAAAAGAGACTACCAAAAAAAATTACTGACATAAGTGAAAGCTGGTTATCTGCAAAAAAGCAATATTACTAAAATGCAGAAAAGTGCTTATTTCTGTTGAAAAATAAAATGATGAAACAACAGCAAAACATAAAAATAGATAGTCATATTTTTTGATACGTATGTGATCAAATAATTAAAAGAATGTACAAATTTATATCATGTATTTGAAACTCTAAACTTAACATATGATTCTCTGGTGAAATGTTATTTAACAATACTGATTTAAAAGAAGTAATAAAGAAAAAACGAAGAATAAACTTTAAAGGTGGTCAAATGCTGCTGTGATAGGCAAAAAAATTGCATACCAAAGACGTTCACCTCCTACTCTCTGGAACCTGTGAATATGTCACATCACATGTCAAAGACAAGTTATAGTACCAGATAGCAATAAGGTTTCTAATCAGATGACTTTTAAAAGAGAAAGATTCTAATGAACTATCCAAGTGGGACCAATGTAATTGTAAGTCTTTAAATGTGGAAGGAGGAGGAACAAAAGTTGACGGCTAGAGTGAAGGCTAGAATAGTTAGAATGACGATGAGAAAATTATACAAACTATTCTTGCCTTGAGGAAGGAAGACTGCCACGAAGCGGAAATGCAGGCAGCCCGAAGAGTTGGGAAATATAAGGAAACTGATGTTCCCTGATGTGTTTTGGCTGTGCCCCCACCCATACCTCATCCTGAATTGTAATTCCCATCATCTGCACATATTGTGGGGGGGACATAGTGAGAGTCCATTGAATCATGGAGGCAGTTACCTCCATACTGTTCTCATGATAGTGAATGAGTTCTTATGATTTCTGATGGTTTTATAAGAGACTTTCCCCCCACCTTCATTCTGCACTTCTCCTTACTGCTGCCATGTGAAAAAGGGTGTGTTTGTTTCCCCTTCTACCATGATTGTAAGGTTGCAGAGACCTCCCCAACCCTGTGGTACTGTGAGTCAATTAAACCTCTTACCTTTACAAATAACCCCATCTCCGATGTGTCTTTATAAGCAGCATGAGAACGGACTAATACACTCCTCTAGAAGCTACAAGAGAAATGCAACTCTTGATTTTAACACAAAGTTACTTCAAGCCATCAAGTTATCACAATTCATTAAAGCAGCAATGGGAAACTAATGCAACCCATAACAAAAGCACCAGTTCCATACACTTAGGATGTAAATCCTATCATACTTCAAGGGATGGTTAAGCACTGTTTATATAACTTGTTCTAAAGCCCAGGAAAAGCTGGCTAGCATCCTGTAGTATTCAAAAAGGGTATTTTATACAGTGATTGTGACATAAAAACCTAACATAGTTGACAGAATGAGAGGGAAAGAGAAAAGGGAAGCAGATGCAGTAGGGAAAAGAAAGAGAAAGATGAAGAGAAAGAAAAACTATCAGCCAAGCACATGAATAATATAGTTGAAAAAATAACACACCAAACATGGTTTACAAGGAAGTGTAAAACATTTTAATATTCAGGACTTTATTAATGAAATTCATGGCATAGGGAAATTAAATAATTTTTTCACATAAAATATTTTTATAACATCACACATTTCTGAGATTAGATTAAAAAAGTTGCTAGACTCAAAAGAAAATGCCAGCATTAAGGAATACATGGTAATTTTTAAAAAGTAATCTCCAGCAACCATTATAATGCTGATATGTTAGAAAATTTCCACTGAATTCTACAATTGGAAAAGCCTGACAGCTGGCTTTGAGAGTATAAATCATTTACTAGAGATCTTTGTGAATAAAACTAGATAAATTATTAAGATGGTTAATTTTAGAAGAAAGGTAGAAAATTGTTGTTTAAAAAATTATATGATCATATACTCAAAAACTACTATTTAAGAAAATGTTATATAAACACTTATGTGGACTGAGCATGGTAGTTCACACCTGTAATCCCAGTACTTTGGGAGCCCAAAGCAGGTGAATCACCTGAGGTCAGGAGTTCGAGACCAGCCAAACCAACATGGTGAAACCCCATCGCTACTAAAAATGCAAACATTTGCCAGGCATGGTGGCGAATGCCTGTAATCCCAGCTACTCGGGAGGCTGAGGCAAGATAATTGCTTGAACCTGGGAGGCAGAGGTGGCAGTGAGCAGAGATTGCACCAGTACACTCCAGCCTTGGCAATAGAGCGAGATTCTTGTCAAAAAAAAAAAAGCTAGTGTGACTAATCTATTTATGAATGACAACAACATTATGTATATCAAGTAATATTAAAACAAAGAAACAACAATATGAACTAGAAATATTATAAGTAAAATAAATGAACACAATTTTACAAAAAAATTCTTAATTTCTAGTATTTAAGTGCAATTAAAATGAGATTGTTACCATTCAACATTTTGGCAAACATTGAAAAGTTTAGAGTACTTACACATTTGTAAGGGTGTACTATAACACATAGCAATATCTGATAAGAATTTATACCCTAAACATCAACCTATAAAGTGATGTATAATTACAGAACACCTATATTATGTCACAAGTTAGCAGTTTAAAAAATTAGACAGATCTATGTGAACTGGCAGAGAGATTTTTAAATAAACAGAAACAAGTTTCAAAGTTATGTTTGTGCATGTGTATGTCCACATATATAAAGAACTGCCCTGAAGGAGACACAAAAATGTTCATAGTACTCCTCAATTAAAAAGGGAATCGGATAGAGGAAACAAGTAGAGGAGAGGTCTGCTGCTTGCATTTTCTGCAAAGTGATTGATTCTCTA
>NW_022292160.1:0-1199 GCF_002776525.5 Piliocolobus tephrosceles
CTAGATTTCCAATCTTTGCATAAATAATAGGACTTCACACACACACACACAAACCTAGAAAAACGATTCCAAATAGATGAGTATGAAATGTCTGCAGTAAGTCCTATCTATCTTCCATTTCAGAATCTAAGAACACTTGAGAGTAACAACTGCACCACTTCCTGGGGTATGTTATGAGCACAAGATTGTTTTTCGGCCTTATGAATAGTAATTCCATATATTTTCTGTAAAGGTGGCACTATACTTTTTCTATATACTTGTCGGGGTGTGTGCATGTATGTGCATGGTGTGTGTGTAAGACAGAGATAGAGGAAAGGGGGAAAGAGAGAGAGATAATGTAATAATGTACTAGTTTCTTATTTTTACAGGAAATTTAATACATGTCAGTACAAATCTAGACTGAGACTGACTCATTTGGCAGGAAGAATACGTTTACATGCCAGAGTAAAAACAGAATGGGATGAGATCTCAAGAAAAGGGAGTGAGAAGGCAGTTTACAATTTAAAATATGAATAGAGATGCCGTATTAAAATTATTTTCGGCCAGGCAGGGAGGCGGTGGCTCATGCCTATAATCCCAGCACTTTGGGAGGCCGAGACAGGCTGATCCCAATGTCAGGAGATCGAGACCATCCTGGCTAACACGGTGAAACCCCATCTCTACTAAAAATACAAAAATTAGCCGGGTGTGATGGCAAGCGCTTGTTATCCCAGCTACTCCGGAGGTTTAGGCAGGAGAGTGGTGTGAACCCAGGAGGTGGAGCTTGCAGTGAGCCGAGATCGCGCCACTGCACTCCAGCCTAGGCAACAGAGAGACTCTGTCTCAAAAACAAACAACAACAAAAAAACTCCACTGTTAGGTATTTACCCAAGAGAAATAAAAGCATATGTCCACAGAAAGACTTGTACTGAAGTATTCATAGGACTTTATTCCTAATAGCCCCAAGTTGTAAACAATCCAAATTCTGGCAGCAAAAGAATGGATAAACAAAGTGTGCTATGCAGTACAGGGTACTATTAGTCAACAAAGCAAGAGAACCTTGAATACATGCAACAACGTGAGCATTGCATCCTTTTCTAATGGAGTGTATAAAAAGGAGCCGGTCCTAGGAGAGCTGCTGCTTCTTGTTAGTGTATTTGTCACCCTTAGTTTCTAGTAAGCACCTTCTTAAAGGACTCGGATTTCCTGAGTTTGAGATC
>NW_022292161.1:0-2531 GCF_002776525.5 Piliocolobus tephrosceles
AACCTCTGCCTCCCAGGCTCAAGCAATTCTCCTGTCTCAGCCTCCCGAGTAGCTAGCTGGGAGTACAGGCGCCTGCCGCCACATCTGGCTAATTTTTGTATTATTAGTAGAAACGGGGTTTCATCATGTTGACCATGGCTGTTCTCGAACTGCTGACCTCAGATGATCTGCCCACCTCGACCTCCCAAAGTGCTGGGATTACAGGCATAAACCACCACGCCTGGCCTATTTATGATTTTCAACAGTGACTAAAACTACTGTGCCTGCACCAATCTCTTACCTTGAAATTAAGTGACTACAGACAGATCTGCTAAGACATTTCCTTTCCTTTCCTTCCTCCCTCCCTCCCCACTCCCCCCCTCTTTTCCTCCCCCGCCCCCCCCCCCTTTCTTGCTTTCTTGCTTTCTTTCTTAGACGAAGTCCTGCTCTGTCACTCAGGGTGGAGTGCAGGGGTGCGATATCGGCTCACTGCAACCTCTGCCTCCTAGGTTCCAGCGATTCTCCAGCCTCAGCCTCCCGAGTAGCTGGGATTACAGGCTCTTGCCACCGCATCCGGCTAATTTTTGTATTTTTAGTAGGGATGGGGTTTCACCACGTTGGTCAGGAGGCTGGTCTGGAACTCATGACCTCAGGTGATTCACCTGCCTTGGCCTCCCAAAGTGCTGGGATTACAAGTGGGAGCCACAGTGCACGGCCAGAAGACATTTCGTTCTGCTGCAATTTAAGAAAATATTTGAGTACATCTTGAAGTTGTCTTTTGATTTTTTTTTTTTTTAAGACATGGTCTCACTTTGTCTCCCACGCTGAAATGCAGTGGTGGGATCTTGGCTCACTGCAACCTCAGCCTGCTGGCTTCAAGCGATTCTGGTGTCTCAGCCTCTCAATTTTTAGTAGAGATGGGGTTTTGCCATGTTTGCCAGGCTGGTCTCAAACTCCTAACCTCAGGTGATCCACTCACCTCGGCCTCCCAAAGTGCTGAGATTATAGGTGTGAGCCACCCGCCTGGCCTGCATTTTGATTTTTTAAATTGCAGAGCTGCTGTTGAAGATTTCAAAGTCAGAAGCATCGTTGGGGCAAATCTCTAGAAGCACACGTGGAAATCACAAACAGTGAATGCATCCCTCACCCTGAACCAATTGTTTTCACCCAAGTCTGCATGTAAAAATCACTTCGGAGGTCTTTTAAAATCCCCCAAACACAAGTTGCCACACACCAATTAAATCAGAATTCCTGGAGTGGAACCAGGGCAATAGTGTAGTTGAAATATCTCTAGGTGATGACAGAGCGCAGTCAAGTTCAAATGCCAGTGCTGTAAACCAGTACTTTTAGGTGACCAAGTTGCAAATTTTTTCTCAAATGAATGAAAAAATATTTGTCGCTAAGTCATGGCTTTTCAGTCTTACCAATATTACCAAATTATTGTTCTTTGCAGAAACAACTTTGCTATTGGTTTTGTTTCTGAACCAACCCAGTTCTATGTATACTGAGTGCACACAAAGCACAGTGCTAGGTGCCCTGCCATTGGTGATTGTTACCGTGAGGAAAAACTTTTCTGGAATAAAGGTTGCATTCCCCTAAAATTAAAAACATGCCATGTACCGAATTGGGACTAAAATAAAAAGACTTAGAGTCTCATTCAAGAGTTAGGGCTTGGCTGGGCGCAGTGGCTCATACCTGTAATCCCAGCACTTAGGAAGCCGAGGCAGGTAGATCATGAGATCAGGATATTGAGACCATCCTGGCTAACACAGTGAACCCCCGTCTCTACTAAAAATACAAAAAAAATTAGCCGGGCGTGGTAGCACGTGCTTGTAGTCCTAGCTACTGGGGAGGCTGAGGCAGGAGAATCGCTTGAACCCGGGAGGCGGAGGTTGCAGTGAGCCAAGATCGTGCCACTGCACTCCAGCCTCGGTGACAGAGCAGAGTGAGACTCCATCTCAAACAAAGAAAATGTTAGGGCTTTAATACTCTTTGGAATACTAGAAGCTGTGGAATTATGCCCTGAGTGTGTGTGTTCCACCATAAAACAAACAAAAAAAATGCTGCCATTATTCTGAGATACTAAGTTAGCATTTTGTTCAAATATGTACTATGGGCCAGGCACGATGGCTCACGCCTGTAATCTCGGCACTTTGTGTGGCCTTAGCGGGCGGATCACCTAAGGTCAGGAGTTCAAGACCAGTCTGGCCAACACGGTAAAAACCCGCCTCTACTAAAAATACAAAAAAATTAGCCAGGCGTGGTGGCGTGTGCCTGTAATCCCAGCTACTCAGGCGGCTGAGGCAGGAGAATCGCTGGAACCTGGGAGTCAGAGGTTGCAGTGAGCCGAGATTGTGCCATTGCACTCCAGCCTGGGCGACAGACCAAGACTCCATGTCAACAAAAAACAAAACAAAACAAAGCAAAACAATCTCAGGCTGCCTGCTCAGAGGACCAGAAGTCAGGAAGGTTATAAAAGCCGAAATGTAGGCTCGGCGTGGTAGCTCACACCTGTAATTCCAGCACTTTGGGAGGCTGAGGCAGGTGGATCA
>NW_022292162.1:0-2650 GCF_002776525.5 Piliocolobus tephrosceles
CGCGGGCGCCGCGTCCGGGCCTGCCTTTGAGACAACCTCTGCGGCGGCGGCGCGCGGCCGGGACGCCAGGCTGGGGCAGGTGAGCGCAGGGGGCGGGGGCCGGGGGCGGACTCAGCGCCCCTCCCCACGCGACGGGGGTCGGCCCTCGGGAAGGTGCGTCTGGCCTTGGAGGCGGGGACCGGGGAGGGGGTTGGGTTCCAAGGCCCGCGGAGGTCGGGATCCCACGACTGAGGTCAGGGTCAGAGGTCGGGCGCCCGGTCCTTTGTGCCCGGCGAGGGCTAGGGTGGAGGTAGCCCGAGCACTGCCCTCACGCCGTCTCTCACCTGCAGCTCAGGCCTGGCCCAGGCCTCGCCTCTGCTCCTGCCGCGGAGCCTGCCGCCCGGGTCCTCCTGCAGCCAGCGCTTCGGCTAGCTGCCTTCCCTGGGCGCCCTGTCCTGGAGCCATGGGGCCCACCCAGCCCCTGCCTGCCCCGATGTCCCGGCTCGCGGCCTGCTGACCTCGGCTACAGGGGGAGCCCCCCCTGCGCCCCCTCGCCAGCCTCAGCAGCCAGAGACCCTGGGTGAGACCCTGGGCCAGACCCCCAGCCCAGGGCAGCCTCCCACACCCCCCTGCCCCCGCCTGCCTCCCCCTCCCCCACCCCTTCCTCCTCCTCCCAGGACTGGACCAGAGAAGCCACTGTGGCCACTGGGGGGGGCCCTGCGCCCCCAACTCTCGCCGGCTGCCCCTAGTAGGAGTCCACGGGCTGGCCGGGGGCTCCCTCAGGCCTGGCGGGACCAGGATGCTGCCCCGTCACCTGCCTCCCAGCCCCACACAACGCCCCCACCCACCCGAACATCCAGTCTGACTGGAGACAGCCGGATGCCCTCTGATCCCGGGCCCGAGGCGGGCAGTGGCTGGCCGGGCCTCCTCATGTCCTGCCTGAAGGGCCCCCATGTCATCCTCAAGATGGAGGCCATGAAGATTGTCCACCCTGAAAAGTTCCCTGAGCTACCGGCTGCCCCCTGCTTCCCGCCTGCTCCCCGGCCCACCCCAACTCTGGCACCCAAGCGTGCCTGGCCCTCAGACACAGAGATCATTGTCAACCAGGCATGTGGGGGGGACATGCCTGCCTTGGAAGGGGCACCCCATACCCCGCCGCTGCCGCGGCGGCCCCGTAAGGGAAGCACAGAGCTGGGCTTTCCCCGCGTGGCCCCAGAGGATGAGGTCATTGTGAATCAGTACGTGATTCGGCCCGGCCCCTCGGCCTCCGCGGCTTCTTCGGCAGCGGCAGGCGAGCCCCTGGAGTGCCCCACCTGTGGGCACACCTACAACGTCACCCAGCGGCGGCCCCGTGTGCTGTCCTGCCTGCACTCTGTGTGTGAGCAGTGCCTGCAGATTCTCTACGAGTCCTGCCCCAAGTACAAGTTCATCTCCTGCCCCACCTGCCGCCGCGAGACTGTGCTCTTCACCGACTACGGCCTCGCCGCGCTGGCTGTCAACACATCCATCCTGAGCCGCCTGCCGCCCGAGGCGCTGACAGCCCCATCCGGGGGTCAGTGGGGGGCTGAGCCCGAAGGCAGCTGCTACCAGACCTTCCGGCAGTACTGTGGGGCCGCGTGCACCTGCCACGTGCGGAACCCACTGTCCGCCTGCTCCATCATGTAGTAGTGCCTGCCCACCCACCACTGCCCGCTGAGCCTCACTCGCCGCTTCTTCAGGGACCCAGCCCTGCCCTGCCGCCCGCTGACCCTTCCTTCCCCACCATGGCTTCTGGCCCCACCCCGAGTGGCATTGTCGCTGCAGCCAACTTTGCCATTAAAACTCTTTGCCAAAGTTTGCACCTGTTCCCTGGACTGAAGCTTGCTCCTGTTGGCTGTGCTCAGGCCTAGGCCTATGGTGGGTACCCAGGGCTGCAATCCAGACAGGACCCAGCTTGGAGCTTCCAGAGAGAGGCCCAGCACTGCTCAGGGTGGGCCTGCTCTGCGCAGTGGGGGCTGGGCTGGGCTGTGAGTGTGGGTGCAAACCCCCACATGTACAGTGGGCTGCTTGTGTGTGCCTGGCGGGGCTGTGTGGCGGGTGTACAGAGCCACCTCAGCTGGGCGGAGAGGACATTTTCAATGGTGTGGGGGTGCCCATGTGGGGAACAATTCAGTTGATTTCCCTCCTGGCGTCCACCTGGCCCTGAGCACCCAGCTGGGTCTTCCAAGGTTGTGAGGGACATCTGTCTATGGGCATCTGTGCAGGGGTTAGGGACAAAGACTGGCTGAGAGGGTGGTAGGGGAAGAAGGACCCCGCACCTCCTGTCTGGCACATGGACCACCTGTGTGTGAGGAAGAGCCCGCCCCAGGCTGGGTGTGGTGTCTCACGCCTGTAATCCCAGCACTTGGGTAGGTCGAGGCGGATGGATCACCTGAGGTCAGGAGTTCAACATGAGGCTGGCCAACGTGGTGAAACCTCCTCTCTACTAAAAATACAAAAAAATAGGCCGGGCGCAGTGGCTCAAGCCTGTAATCCCAGCACTTTGGGAGGCCGAGACGGGCGGATCACGAGGTCAGGAGATCGAGACCATCCTGGCTAACATGGTGAAACCCCTCTACTAAAAAATACGAAAAACTAGCCTCCGAGTAGCTGGGACTACAGGCGCCCGCCACCTCGCCCGGCTAGTTTTTCG
>NW_022292163.1:0-1320 GCF_002776525.5 Piliocolobus tephrosceles
TCACCCAGCCCCAGCTCGCCTCGAGTCCATATAGAAACCATCCTTCGCCCAGGCCAAGCGTCCTGGGATCAGGGCAGGTGCTGCCCACACAGTTCTGCGAGCTGTCACTCTCTCCCTCCTGGCCAGTGGCCCTGCCCCCACCACTGACCTTCTTTCTTGAGGAGCCAGCCTTGGTGAGGCAGGACTTCTGCAGGGCCAGATAGCCACCAATCACTTCGATCTCATGCACGGTGGGGTAGCGCTTCTTCAGCGTGGGCCCCAGGAGGCAACCAGCCTTCTCCTCCTCGGCCTCCTGTGGCCGGGGCTCCCCATTGGCCTGACTGAAGTTCTGGCCCTGCAGGGCCCCTGGCTTCCTCTTGGGCACCACTGTGAAGGTGTTGCTGCCCCGGGGCTGAAGCTCTGCCACGCACCCGGGCCTGGCAGGACGCAGGGAGCAGGGTAGTTTGGCTTCTTGGGGGGCCTCCTCCTCCCAGTCTACCTCATCGATGAAGGTGACAGGCAGCCCCGGCTTCCCGTATTCCTGGCTATTCTTGTCCAAGTCAGGAACCCCGAGGCCCTCAGCAGGCTCAGCTTCTTCTGCAGCAGCCGGCAGGAAGGGGGGTGGTGAGGACGGCCTCTGCCACCTGATGGCCCGGTCAGCGAGGGCGGTGGCTGTCCTGGGACAGGCCCCCTCCTCGACTGCCCACTGTGCCTGGACCTCCACGGGGCTCTTCCCTTGGGCAGGCACACCATCCCCTCCAGGCACCGGCTGGGATCCGAGCTCCTGGCTCGGGGAGGCCGGGCCCACGTCTCCCTTTGGCAGCTCCACGGACTGCGCCCCCTCAGGAGGAGGGGCCCCGGAGGCCTTGCTCTTGGGGATGAACATGAAGGAATTTCGAGAGTTTGCGCGGAGGCTGGCCAGCGCCCGGGCCTGGAGGTCCCCCGAGGGGATGGTCTCCATATCTGGCTTGGGGGCCGGCCGAATCTCGAAGGAGTCGTTGGCGCTGGTGGCTGCGGAGACGCACTGGCGCTGGCTAGGAGTGGCACTGGCAGGGGGCGAGGCTGGAGTGGCACTCGGGGTCCCAGGGCTGGGGGGGGGGGGGGGGGGAGGGATCCCCCGACTCCACCTTTGGCTTCCACTGTCCCGACCCAGGCGGGGAGCCCGCGAGGCGGTTGGCAGGGCCGGCCCGGGGCTCCGGGGCCGAGGGCCCGTTGGAGAGCAGGTGGGCATCCGCACCGCGATGCAGACCCCGGGGGTGAACGGTGAAGGAGTTGCTGCCGGTCTTCTGGAGGAAGTCGCTGCGGCGGGCCCCGGGGCTCGCCCCTCCACCGCGGGGCCCG
>NW_022292164.1:0-10770 GCF_002776525.5 Piliocolobus tephrosceles
AAAAAAAAAAAAAAAAAAAAAAAAAAAAAAGGCTGGGCACGGTGGCTCACACCTGTAATCCAAGCACTTTGGGAGGCCAAGGCGGGCGGATCACGAGGCTGGTCTCAAATTCTTGGCTTCAAGAAATTTTCCCCACTTGGCCTCCCAAAGTGTTTGAAATTAGAGGTGTGAGCCACTGCACCTGGCCTGAAAATGTTTTTATCCCTGATGGTTAACAGTACTGGGACTATCACTCTTGAGTGCCTGAATCCTGCAGGAGTTCACCCGAGGCAGTAGAAAACGTTGCCTATCTTCAAAGTCCTCCAGAGCAGGAATGGCACAGCCTTCTGAAATGACCCATCTTAGAATCAAATGCCCACACCCCTCCCTGGGTAGGGGATGAGGAAAGCCCTAACTTGACCCTTTACAACCAGCTAAGTCTCCTAAGCCTCTCAGCAACTCTGTGAGGGTGCTTCATGGATGAGGAAACTAAAGGCTTGGAGAGAGACAGTCACCGCCTGACGTCACACAGCCAGGCAGGGGCAAAGCAGGGCTGTGTACAAAGGCTGGCACATGCATGAGTGAACGAGACAGGGAGCGGTCACATAAGACACCCTGCGTCGAGCCCCTCTGCACACACCTGGGGCTGAAGCTGTAGGAAACCCATCTTACACAGGGTCAGGCAAAGCCCATCAGAGGCAGCTGCCATCACAGAGACAAGAACCAGGGGTGGCCAGATTATCTGCCAAGTGTCGGGTCCAAAAGAGCATGTCTGTCTATGGCTGCGGGATCTTCTGAATCACTTTAGCGTTCTCACTACACTCTCCCAGTACCACCATCAGCTCCGAGGGACTGTCTTCTTTCTAAAATGACCCACAGGAAGCCAAGAATTTTTAGGACTGAAGGGACGATCACAGTCACTCGTTCATTCAGCTGAAGAGGGAACCAGAGCGCTGGTACTAGGCGAGGAGCAGTGGGCTGGGGGCACAGCTGGCTGTGATCCAGTGTGGGAAGAGGGCTGACCAAAGGCTCCAGGCCAGCTCCAATGTGTAATAGGGGGCAGTCTGCATCCTCACCACACCAAGGCCTGGCAGCTCATCATTCACTCTGGCACCTGCCCTCTAGCTAGGCACTGTCCAGGCTCTGGGAATACAGGAGTGAAAAACTAGACAGGTAAGGCCCCTGCCCACACTGTGCTTCCACTCCATAAGAAGAGACAGGCGGAAACACTTAAGGAACGAGGGGACGTCAAAGAACATGAAGTGGAATGAGGGAAATGAAACACGGTGATGGGCTAGAGAGGAACAGGGGCAGGAAAGGCCTCTCGATTTCAAAGAAGGTGCCAGGGGAGCTTACCTGAAGGACTGTGACAGACAGAATAATACCCTTGGAAAGCATCCATATCCTAAGCCCCGAGACCTGTGAATATGGTATCTTACATGACAAAAGGGACTTTGCAGATTTGATTAAATTAAGGATTCTGAGATGAGATTATCCTGGATTATCTGGATCTGGCCAAGGTAATTACCAGGGTCCCTGTAAGGGGAAGGCCAGAATGTCAGATTCAGAGAAGAGGTGACGGTAGAAGCAGAGGTCACAGAGACAGATGTGATGATATACACCAGTGGCTTTGACGATGGAGGAAGGGGCCACAAGCCACAGGATGCTGCAGGCCTCAGGAAGCCGGTCAAGGCAAAGAAACCCCTAGAGCAGCCCTGAGTTAGGACTTCTGACCTCCAGAATGCTGAGATAATAAACTTGAGGTGTTATAGGCCACCAACTTTGTAGTAATCTGTAACTACAGCAGGAGGAAACTAATAGACTAGAAATCTAGCCCCAGGTAACACAGGGGGAAGAATGTCCCAGGCGGAGGGAACAGCACCTGCAAAGACCCTGCGTCTGGCCCAGGGAGATCAATGTGGCTGGAGCAGGGGAGTGACAGTGGGTGTGGAAGATGAGGAGGTCAGAGAGGCCAGCACTGGGCAGATATGTCAGAGCCCACAGGCCTGGCGAGGTGTTCAGATCATATCCACCCCAGTGGGAAGCCTCGCAGAGATATTCTCCAAACAAGATGTGCAAATGGCCAGCAGGAAAAGATGCTCCACAGCATTAGTCATTAGGGAAATGCAAATCAAACCACAGTAAGACGCCACTTCACCGGCCAGGCACAGTGGTTCACGCCTGTAATCCCAACCCTTTGGGAGACCGAGGCAGGAAGATCACCTGAGGTTAGGAGTTCAAGACCGGCCTGGCCAACATGGTGAAACCCCATCTCTACTACAGATACAAAAATTAGTCAGGCACGGTAGCTCACGCCTGTAATCCCAGCTGCTTGGGAGGCTGAGGCACGAGAATCACTTGAACCCAGGAGGCTAAGGTTGCAGCGAGCTGAGATCATGCCACTGCATTCCAGCCTAGGCAACAGAGCGAGACTCTGTCTCAAAAAGGAAAAAGAAAAAAGAAAAAAAATAACACATGTTGACAAGGATATGGAGAAACGGTCATCCACATACACTGGTGGTTTAACCACTTTAGAAAACATCTGGTAGCTCCTCAAATAGTTAAACATAAAGCCAGGCACGGTGGCTCACACCTATAATCCCAGCAATTTGGGAAACTGAGATGGGCAGATGGCTTGAGCTCCAGAGTTCAAGATCAGTCTGGGTAACATGGTGAAACCTGTCTCTACAAAAAATACAAAAGTTAGCTGGGCACGGCGGTGCACACCTGTAGTCCCAGCTACTCAGGAGACAGGAGGATCACTTGAGCCCAGGAGGTTAAGGCTGCAGTGAGCTACGTTTGCACCACTGCACAAAACCTTGTACGTGAGTGTTCACAGCAGCACTATTCATAATGGCTCAAAAGTGAAAGGAACCCAATGCCTAACAATTGATAAATGAATAAAATGTAGTATATCCATACCATGGAACATTATCCTATAATAAGAAGAAACTAAGTACTGATGCATGCTACAACATGGATGAACCTTATGCTAGCTGAAATACATCAGTCACAGAGCACTATATATTATGGTTCCATTTATATGAGATGTCCAGAATAGGCAATGTCTAAAACTTGGGAAGATGGAAGGAAGGGATTGGCAGTTAAGGGGTACAGTTTCTTCTTGGGGTGATTAAAATGTTCTAAGATTGGGCCGGGCGCGGTGGCTCAAGCCTGTAATCCCAGCACTTTGGGAGGCCAAGACGGGTGGATCACGAGGTCAGGAGATCGAGACCATCCTGGCTCACACTGTGAAACTCTGTCTCTACTAAAAATAATACAAAAATCTAGCCAGGTGAGGTGGCGGCGCCTATAGTCCCAGCTACTCGGGAGGCTGAGGCAGGAGAATGGCGGGAACCCGGGAGGCAGAGCTTGCAGTGAGCTGAGATCCGGCCACCGCACTCCAGCCTGGGTAACAGAGCGAGACTCCGTCTCAAAAAAAAAAAAAAAAAAAATGTTCTAAGATTGATTGTGAAGATGGATACACAGCCCTGGGAATATACTAAATGCCACTAAATTGTACTCTTTAAACAGGTGTATGGTATGGTATGTGAATATCTCAGTAAAGCTTTTTTTTTTTTTTTGTTAAGTCATAGGTGTGCCTTCTAATTGAATTTCCTAGAAACAGGAGTTGTTCTGGCATTTGTAACTGAGGGCTGGGCCAATGTGGAAAAAATGAGAGGGAGTCCCATGCAAAGTTTGTCCACTGCCCAGGAGATATTCAAAGTAATGAAGCCAGGACCAGGCGCAATGGCTCACACCTGTAATCCCAGCACTTTGGGAGGCCAAGGCGGGCAAATCACCTGAGGTCAGGAGTTCAAGACCAGCCTGGCCAACATGGTGAAACCCCATCTCTACTAAAAACATAAAAATTAGCTGAGTGTGGTGGCGACTGCCTGTAATCCCAGCTACTCGGGAGGCTGAGGCAGGAGAATCACTTGAACCCAGGAGGCAGAAGCTGCAGTGAGTCGAGATCACACCACTGCATTCCAGCCTGGGCCACAAAATGAGACTGTCTCAAAAATAAAAATAAAAAATAAAAAAATAAAGAATATTTAACACTTAGGTGTTGGTGCTCTTATACAATATTTTCATTCCTCACAACTTTATGAAGAAGCTATAATTATCATCTCCAGTTTACATACAGATTCAGAAGCTGAGGCTCAGAGAGGTTAAGAAACTGACCCAAAGTCATACAGCAAGAGTCTGGAATGCAGATCTCCACTTGGAAAGCACAGACAACAGGCAAGCAGCCCCCCAGCAGAGGCCATGGCCCTCTCCGCCAGTCATCCATCAGGCACCAACAAACACAACATATGGAGGATGTCTGAGTACCTTCCCACAGAATTATCTAGAACTGTGCACCTTGCGATAGAGTGAAAGTAAGTGCCTGTGCTTAGGCCCCATTATACACACTGAACCTATTAGTTCTGATCTCAAAACAGGTTTATAGTCATAAATACTGTGATCAAAAAATGTATACTAAAAGTAAATACTTGATTTTAAAACTACAATGGTAACGTACATTTAATCACAAATATGATAAATACGCTGGGCGCAATGGCTCACGTCTGTAATCCCAGCACTTTGGGAGGTAGAAGCAGGTGGATCACCTGAGGTCAAGAGTTCCAGACCAGCCTGGCCAACATGGTGAAACCCCATCTCTACTACAAATACAAAAAATTAATTGGGGTGGTGGCGATAGCCTGTAATCTCAGCTACTGGGGAGGCTAAGGAAGGAGAATCGCTTGAACTCGAGAGGCGGAGGTTGCAGTGAGCCAGAGATCGTGCCATTGCACTCCAGCCTGTGCGACAACAGTGAAACTCCGTTTCTATATATATATATATATATATATATACGTATATATATATATATATACACACACACACATATATATACACACACATATATATATATGTTAAGTAATAGATCTTCTAATATACACTAAAACTAAACACATACACACACACACAAACCAAGGAGTGACAGCACCGTGGTCCCTGAGAGACCCTCTGCAGCTCGGCCGGGCCGCCAAGCCACCGCGCACTTGCCAGCGCTGTCTGCAGGACGGGGTCGAGGCTCGCATTTCGCACGCCGTTGTGGGCTGGATGTCCACCCGGGGCCGTCATCGAGCCAGCAGCGGTGACAGGAGGGCCCCCGCACCCACCGTTGTCTGGACTCAGAGCGCAGTGGCGGCGGCCCCGGCTCGGCGACAGAGCTCCCAATAGACGTCCTCAGAGACCACGCGGCACCTTCAGGTGACAGGCCGAGGTCCGCGGCGGGCCCAGTCCAGGAGGCTCACCTCGCACGCTCTCGGATCGGGACCCGCTTAACCCGGGTGCCCGAGGGAGCTTGGCGGCTGGCGGGATCGCTGGGGGCACCAGTCGCCCTGGCCCCCTCCCCGCCCCGGGCCATACTTACCGAACTCCATCCAGTCCCACTCGCTGAGCGTGTCCATGTTGCGGCACAGGTCATCCAGCACCCAGGAGGGCAGCTGGTAGATGTAGCAGGCCATGGCGCGCTACGGGGTCGGCTCCGGCGCGGGGCAACTGGATCGCACACCGCGGGCTGGGGCTTCTCTAGCTGGGGGCGGACCGGCCGGGAAGTGGGCGGGATGGGAGGGCACCAGCGTCCCTAGCGGCCACGGGCGGCACGACGGCCCCGCCGGCTCCACCACAGCGCGGGCCAGAGGATCGGTACTGCGAGGGGAAACTGAGGCCCCGGGGGAGAAGGCCACACGGGAATTCTGCCGCAGCGGCAGGCGGCCTTCTGACTCCACTTCCATGGGCACTACACCATGTCTCATGCGCTCATCAAATACTCCATTAATTACCTACTGTATGCCAGGCACTGCCCTAGGTGTTGGTGATACCTGAATAAGAAAGCCTACAGCCGGGCGCGGTGGCTCACGCCTGTAATCCCAGCACTTTGGGAGGCCGAGGCGGGCGGATCACGAGGTCAGGGGATCAAGACCATCCTGGCTAACACGGTGAAACCCCATCTCTACTAAAAACACAAAAAAATTAGCCGGGACTTTTAGCCGGGCGTTGTGGTGGCGGCCTGTAATTCCAGATACTCAAGAGGCTGAGGCAGGAGAATGGCATGAACCCGGGAGGCTGAGTTTGCAGTGAGCTGAGATCAGGCCACTGTACTCCAGCCTGGGCGATAGAGCGAGACTCTGTCTCAAAAAACAAACAAACAAAAAAGGCAGATAAGCTATGTTGGAGAATGAAAGTAGAAGCCTGGGCAGCATAGCAAGATCCTATCTCTACCAAAAAAAAAAATTTTCTTTGAGAGGGAGTTTTGCTCTGTAGCCCAGGCTGGAGTGCAGTGGCGCAATCTCGGCTCACTGCAACCTCTGCCTCCCCGGTCCTGGTTCAAGCAATCCTCATGCCTTAGTCTCCCAAGTAGCCAGGATTACAAACACACGCCACCATGCCCAGCTAATTTTTGTATTTTTAGTAGAGACAGGGTTTCACCATGTTGGCCAGGATGGTCTTGAACTCCTGACCTCGTGATCCACCCACCTCGGCCTCCCAAAGTGCTGCGATTACAGGCGTGAGCCACTGCGCCCGGCCTCTACAAAAAATTTTAAAATGAGCCAAGCATAATAGTGCACACCTATAGTCCCAGCTACTCAGGAGGCTAAGGGGGTAGGATCTCTTGAACCCAGGAGTTTGAGACTGCAGTGAGCTATGACTGCACTGCAGCCTGAGTGACAGAATGAGACACTTTCTCTGAAAAAAAAAAAGAAAGAAAAAAAGAAAAAAGAATGAAAGTAGAGGGTGGTAAAAGGGAGTGCACGTGGCTAATTGTATTATCTTAGAAGATGATAGCTGTTACTGGGGGAAAAGCAGAGTATGGTACAGGGGACTGCAGGACAAATTGGATTCTTAAATAGGGTATAAGGCGCTGGGTGCGGCGGCTCCCGCCTATAACCCGAGCACTTTGGGAGGCAGAGGCAGGCAGATCGCTTGAGCCCAGGAGTTTGAGACCAGTCTGGGAAATAGAGCAAGACCCTGTCTCTACAAAAATTAGCCAGGCATGGTGGCATGTGCCTGTAGTCCCAGATACTTGGGAGGCTAAGGTAGGAGGATCACTTGAGCCCAGGAGGTGGAGATTGCAGTAAGCCAAGATTGCACCACTGTACTCCAGCCTGGGTGAGAGTAAGACCCTGTCTCTAAATAAACAAAAAGGGTACAAGGAACAGAACTTATAGTGTGTGTGTGTGTATATATATATATATATATACACACATATATATAATATATAGTAGCTAGTATTTATTGAGCACTTACTGTGTGTAGTCTTCACCTGGGTTACTTTACTTACTCCTTACAATGACCCTCTGAGGTAGGTAGGTAGACCCCCATTCCACAGACAAGGACTAAGGCACAGAGAGGTTAAATAACATGGCTAAAATCATTTGAACGTAAGCATTCTGACCCCAGGCTCTTCATCACCACTAGCTAAAGTATATTGTAAATATAGATACACTTAAATGTATCTACAATGTACTTTGCAAAAATGATCTTATGTCATTCTTACAAGCCTATACCATAGATATTATTATCCCCATTTTACACAGAAGTAAATAGATTCCAAGAGATTAGGTGAGGTCATGAAGGACAGGTAAGTAACTAGAATAGGTACCACTGGGTAGCTGTGGCCATCAGCTACGGAGGAGCGCTGCAAAAGGAGAAAACTGAAATCAAAGTGAGCAGTCCTAGGACCAAGTTGCAGTTCTGCCGCCAACAGGCTTTGTGACTCTGGACAACTCATTTCATTTGTCAAGCCTTGTTTCCAGCATCTGTAAAGTGGGCCTGCTCATTCCTATGGCTTAGAGTTGTGAGGGGAGTGGAATAAATTAAATTATGTAGCCTATATAGAACACCTACTACAGGACTTTCCTCGCACAGAGAATGTACCCAAAAAGTGGTAGCTCTCATTGGTGGTCTTGAAAAAGCACCCACTGGCCTTGGAGTCCTACCAAGATTGGAGCCCTAGTTCAGCCCCTCTCCAGCTCTTAGTCCTTCGAGCCAGTTCTGTTTTCCCTTTTGGAAACTAGGTCTCCTGCTGCAGCCACTTGGAAGGATTGTTATGAAGACTAAATGGACTCCAAAATGCTCAAGATCAACTGTGAAGTGCTGAGCTCAATAAAGGATTACCATTATGTCCTCTTCGATGTTGAAAGTGGGATATATTTCAGTGTTCTAAGCCTGATTTTCAAGAGAAGTCCCGTGTTTTCCGCAGTGGCTGAAGGTGGACTTGGGAACTGTAATGATGGTTTGCCGTAGGCTGGGTGGAGAAGCATCTCCATCCCAGGCACACGGGGGCAAAAGAGAATAAAGGTCCTCTTCTTTTTCTCCTTTTCTCTTTTTTGCAGAGTCCCCTAGCTGCTTCTTCTCTTCTGCAAGCAGCGTGTGTGTGCGTGTGTGTGTGTGTGTGTGTGTGTGTAGAGCTCCTCTCTCAGTGCCACAGGGCCTCTTCCCTGGGGTGAGGCTTTGAGACCACAGAAGTTTCACATTCAGCCTTGGTCAATTCTGGAAGGCAGAGAAGCCCCCACTGCTCTCTCTGCTGCCTCCTCAGGCCCTTCCCATGATTCCTTCATTTTGGGCCTGAGCAGGTCATCATAGGGACACATCTCGGTTACCACTCTTTAGAATAAGTTCTTCAAAGTAAGGTCTTTGCTATTACTAAGGGTTGCCCTTCACCTACCAACTGACCTAGCAGGCATTTAGCATCCATTATCTGTGATCCATACAACCCTGCATGGTAGGTTTATTGCTTCTATTTTACAGAGAAGAAACTGAGGCCGAAGTCAATTGTAACTGGGCCAAGTTGGCCAAGTGACAGTGAGGTAGGAGGCAGTACCCGACTCCAGAGGAATGGCTGGGACATCAGACCAAATTGAGGACTAACTAAAACAGGTGTGGTGGGAAGCACCTCCCATAAGACACTGCCAGCAGTGTACCTTGTCAGTTTACGATTGGCCATGGCGACTCCCAGAAGTCACTGCCCCTTTCCTAGAATTTTCTACATAAAGTGCCCTTTAATTTGCATATAATTAAAAGTGTGTATAAATGTGACTGTAGAACTGCCTCTGAGCGGCTACTCGGGCACACTGCCTATGGGGTAGCCCTACCCTGCAAGGAGCAGTACCTCTGCTGCTGCTGCACACTGCTATTTCAATAAAAGTTGCTATTTAACACCACTGGCTGGCTCTTGAATTCCTTTCTGGGTGACACTAAGAAACCTCCTAGGCTAAACCCCAATTTTAGGGCTTGCCTGTTCCGCATCAATAGGATGCAACCCAAGTCTGACCTATTCTGCTCTGTTATACCAGCTCACCACAAGAAATTTCCTCTGATCTCACACTTAATTTCTTCCTCTAACTAGCTATTTTCCATGACCAACACCCACCAGGATCAGTTAGCAACAGTTATTGAGGCTGAATGTAATTAGTTACACACTTATGTCATTTTGAGCTGTTCAAGTTTAATGCCCTTGAAATTATAGTCAGTGGTTTGCAATCCTGGCTGCATATTAGAAACATCTGGGGTGCTTTTAAAACGTATAAATGCCAGCTGGGTGCGGTGGCTCACGCCTCTAATCCCAGCACTTTGGGAGGCCGAGGTGGGCGGATCACGAGGTCAGAAGATCGAGACCATCCTGGCTAACATGGTGAAACCCCGTCTCTACCAAAAAATACAAAAAAATTAGCCGGGCGTGGTGGCGGGAGCCTGTAGTCCCAGCTTCTCAGGAGGCTGAGGCAGAATGGCGTGAACCCGGGAGGCGGCGGAGCTTGCGGGCAGCGGAGACCGCGCCCCTGCACTCCAGCCTGGGCCACAAAGCAAGACTCTGTTCTCAAAAAAAAAAAAAAAAATGTATAAATGCCTAGCCCTACCTCCAGGGAGCCAGATTCTATCCTTCTGGAGTGGGGCTCAGGCACTACCGTTTTTTAAAGCTTCCCAGATAATTCTAATATGTGCTGGCAGAGTTGAGAACCAGTTATATCAGAAAGCAGGGGCAGAGGCCAAGCACGGTGGCTCATATCTGCAATCCCAGCACTTTGGGAGGCTGGGGTGGGTGGATCACTTGAGGTTATGAGTTCGGGACCCGCCCAACCAACATGGCGGGACCCACCCAACCAACATAGCGGAACCCGTTTCTACTAAAAATACCAAAAAATTAGCTGGGTGTGATGTCACACACCTATAATCTCAGCTACTTGGGAGGTTGAGGCAGGAGAATCATTTGAACCCAAGAGGTGGAGGTTGCACTGAGCCAAGATCACACCATTGCACTCCAGACTGGGGGACACAGCGAGACTCTATATAGAAAAAAAGAAAAAAAAAGCTGGAGGAGGAGGGAAGACTGATGAAAGGAGAATAATAATAAAGCTTCTCTATGCATTTTGCATATATATATGTTTTCTTTTTTCTTTTTTTGAGATGGAATTTTGCTCTTGTTGCCCAGGCTGGAGTGCAATGGTGTGATCTCAGCTCACTGCAACCTCTGCCTCCTGGGTTCAAGCGATTCTCCTGCCTCAGCCTCCTAAGTAGCTGGGGTTACAGGCATGCGCCACCACACCCAGCTAATTTTGTATTTTTAGTACACATGAGGTTTCTCCATGTTGGTCAGGCTTGTCTCAAACTCCTGACCTCAGGTGATCACCCACCTCAGCCTCCCAAAGTGCTGGGATTACAGGCATGAGCCACCGTACCCGGCTATATTTTTATTTTTTTATTATTTTTATTTTTATTTTTTTATTTTTTATTTTTATTTTT
>NW_022292165.1:0-1087 GCF_002776525.5 Piliocolobus tephrosceles
GGTGAAGCAGTCTCTCTATATTGAGGAAGAGTCAATAAAGATGACTTCTGAATTACGAACTGAAATTTGTTACCCAGTGACACTCAGAAACTGGTTTCAGTTTCATCCTTTAGAGTTACAAAGCACCTATGAGACAGAAATTACCCCAAAGTTTTCTTCTTCGAAAAGCCACAGCTCTTCACCCTAAATATTCAAGCAAATAGGTGGTGACAATCTGTCAATATAGTAGGAATTATAGTGTTATGTAGTGGAACAAATTCTCAGATTCAGTAGAAATTTCATCTGGATAAACTTTAAGAGTTTTTCAAATACTGAGACTCTATGGTACTTATTTTCTGAGGCATGCATAGAGTATAGGAGCCTTAGTCCTTTTATGTGCCAACAATACAAAGAAAACATATCAAAATTTAAAAATTTCACATTTTGACATTTTTATCCTAAAAGTTAATAGTGGTATAGTTGATGTATGTACATACATGTGTGTTTGTGTGTGTTTATATACACATGCACATATAACGTGTATTAATATATGCACATGCATACATGTATGCATGTATATTAATCTGAATTAAATAGCATTCCAACAAAATATTCTACATCTATTCTACGAAGAAAGTCATCAAATTTAATACTTTCTATTTTGTGTATCCTTGACAATGGCGTTCTCAGGTAAACTTTGTTTTTAAGCATATTTTTCAACATAGGCCTGACTAAATCCTGACGGGTGAGTAGATGATGGTCAAAGGAGACTGAGAAGAAAGTTATGTACTTAGAGGTAGCATAATAGCATGAACAAAAACATGAAAAAGCAAGAGGGTTTGAGAAACCATACCATATTGTGTTAATTGAATGATGAAGTGGGAAATGATTTTATGTTAGCATTATACTTCTAGAACAATATTTTCAGCTTGTTCTGAACAATATGTTTACTCCTTGAAAGGAATAAACAAGTATGTAGTAATGTCAACTCTGAGATGTTCTTAGGAGGCTGGAGACTGGTCTATCCAAATGAGAGTAATATTCTCTAGAAATGAAAGAGAGAACAACAAAGGTAAAATGTGAAAGGAACTGGAAAAATGACCTGAAG
>NW_022292167.1:0-6854 GCF_002776525.5 Piliocolobus tephrosceles
AGTTAGTAATGACTAACTGCTAGTGTAGTTAATGAGCTAACAGTCAGTTCATACCAGGTTACTGTGCCCCAGAACAGAATTTCTAACTCTTCTATCATAAATAGCAACAGCAAGTAAGACACTGAGGAGTCAAAATGCCACCTGGGTTTGTATTAGTCCATTCTCACACTACTATAAAGAACTGCCAGAGACTGGATAATCAATAAAGGAAAGAGGTTTAATTGACTCACAGTTCCGCCTAGCTTGGGAGGCCTCAGGAAACTTACAATCATGGCAGAAGGTGAAGGGGAAGCAAAGACTTTCTTCACATGGTGGCAGGAGAGAGAACTAGCTAGAGCAGGGAAAACTGCCTTATAAAACCATCAAATCTCATGAACACTCACTCACTATCACGAGAACAGCACGGGGGAAACTGCCGCCGCCCCCCATGATTCAATCACCTCCTACCAGGTCCCTCCCTCAACACGTGGGGATTATGGGGATTACAATTCAAAATGAGATTTGGGTGGGGACACAGACAAACCATATGAGGATATAAGGCTCTTCCACGAATACTTTCAGCAGAGTATCTATGATTTTAGTGAGTAGACCTTGACAGCTAAATGAAGCTTTCTTCCTTCTTTCAGGATCCTGGGATCTTCTATAGATACTCATTGCCTTAAGAACCTTCAGAGAAACAGATTCCACAACTTCCCTTAATAACCTATTTCTGTGCTTAGTAATTGCTCCTCTTAGTAAATCTTCTGAGCTAATCTGAATCCTCTGTGCTCTAATTTAAGACCAGTCATCTCACATTTAATTCAGATCTTACTGATACCTGTATCACTATTAAACCAAATTGCAACTCGAAACATTGACAAATGTGTTATCACGGAGCTTTCAGCATGAGCATATGCTTTTGACAATCAACTGTGATGAGTTAATGTGCCAGAGAGTGGCATTGTTCACGTAATCAGAGACATATTAGCAGTGTTCTCTTAAAGGCACAGCCCCAGTTCATCTTTGACAATTGTCACACACTTACTTGTGTGACATGAATCAGAAATAAGGAGCATTTTAAAAGCCAGCAAAATGAAAGGAACAACATCTAAGTGTTTTTGGCAGAGTTTTCGGCTGCTCTGGCCAAGATGCATCCCAGGGATTTGGTTTTCCAGGTGTTGGCTCATTCTCATTATTTATTTTATTTTGTTTTATTTTATTTTATTTTATTTTGAGACAGAGTCTCACTCTGTCACCCAGGCTGCAGTGCAGTGGTATGAGCTCAGCTCACTGCAACCTCTGCCTCCTGGGTTCAAGTGATTCTCCTGCCTTAGCCTCCAGAGTAGCTAGGATTACAGGTGCCTTCCACTACTCCCAGCTAATTTTTGTATTTTTAGTAGAGATGGGGTTTCACCATATCAGCCAGGCTGGTCTCCAATTCCCGACCTCAGGTGATCCTCCCACCTCAGCCTCCAAAAGTGCTGGGATTGCAGGTGTGAGTCACCACGCCTGGCCAAGCTCATTCTCTTTAAAAGGTACCACTTCCTGGTCTGGTTTTTGGGATGGCTCAGCTTTTTAAGTCATGTCCAGAATTAATCAATAGCAAAAAAACCCAGCCGGGAGCTGTGGCTCATGCCTGTAATTCTAGCACTTTGGGAGGCCAAGGTAGGCGGATCACAAGGTCAGGAGATTGAGACCATCCTGGCTTACACGGTGAAGTCCCATCTCTACTAAAAATACAAAAAATTAGCCGGGTATGGTGACACATGCCTGTAGTCCCAGCTACTAGGGAGGCTGAGGCAGGAGAATCATTTGAACCTGGGAGATAGAGATTGCAGTGAACCAAGATCACGCCACTGCACTTCAGCCTGGGCGACAGAGCTGACTTGAAGAAAAACAAAAACAAGAAAAGCAAAAAAAAACCACAATAAATCAGCCAGGTGTGGTGGGTTGCGCCTGTAATCCCATCAATCTGGGAGGCTGAGGTGGGCAGATCATGCGGTCAGGAGATTGAGACCATCCTGGCCAACATGGTGAAATCTTGTCTGTACTAAAACTACAAAAATTAGCTGGGTGTGATGGCGTGCAGCTGTAATTCCAGCTACTCGGGAGGCAGAGGCAGGAGAATCGCTTGATCCTGGGAGGCGGAGATTGCAGCGAGCCAAGATCGCGCCACTGCCCTCCAGCCTGGTGACAGAATGCGACTCTGTCTGAAAAAAAAAAACAAGAAATCCCTTGAAGCCAACATCCAGGTGTCAGTGATGTTTCTTTATCATCGTGTGTCAGAGAAGTACCAGCCCAAATGCCACTGCGTTGTTCAGGAGATTTGAAAAGCAGTGCTAAAAAGGGACTCAAGTGGAGCCATCATGTGTGCCTGGCCATCTGCCCAGCAAAGCCAGGTGTGTCACCAAAGACCCTGCAGCCTTTCTGTGTAGACTAGGCCGGAGTGCCAGAAGTGTTTTTTGAACATAATCCCTTGGGTACTGTCCCCCTCCAAAAAGAAAAAGTGGTAAAAAAAAAAAAAAAAAAAGACTGTTTGGAAAACATAGAGTACAGAGTTGGACTGACCACAAACTGAGGAGGTGTAAGATTTATTCATATAGGTCCCATCCAAAGACTTACACCTAAGGTATATTCATGATTTGTGTTCTCGGAATCACATGTTCCCGGACTGCTCTGACACCCACTTTCCTCTTCTGTAGAACAGCGCTGAATATACCTTGCCTGCACCTAGTGTTCCTTATCTTAAAAGGGCCACCAATCCCAGCACTTTGGGAGGCCGAGGTGGGAGGATCGTTTGAGCCCAGGAATTTAAGACCAGCCTTGGCAACATGGCAAAACCTCATCTCATTTTTTTAAAAAAAGGGACAGGGCACCAAATTCAGCTTCAGGACACCCAAATCTGGATCCCACACCAGATTTTGGGAGTTTGTTTATTAATCTCATTATGTCCTAAAGTAAAGACTTCTGCCTAATTTCATGTAACCTAATGTTTCCTCTTGAGTGGTAGTAGGATAGCATTCTCTCTTTCCTAGTGAGAGCCTGTCACCCAGGAGGACGATGATAGGAGAGGTCACAGTAGCCCTCACGTCACCCATCTTCTTCCAGCCTCCACACATCCTCATGCCCTTCCCCCAGCCCCTGCCTCTCTAGATATTCTCTTCTTAAGGACATTTCATCTGGCAGGTGAGCAGGACTCAAAGTTCCCGTTTCAGTTCCCCAGACATCCTTTGGAAGTGGGTGTCCTTTCCAGAGCTTTTATGTCACCTCCTTGTCACTCTCAATTAGAATCTGCTGGGCATTGCCTGAGCTCCCAGGCAGAACTGGGTATTGTAGGACATAGAGAGAAATGGAAAAGGAAACTAGGAAGAAGAGCAGAGGCAGGTAAGCGACCTTGTATTTATGCCAAGGGAACACAAAATGGGTGTGAGTATAACACAGAACCAGGTGTTCATACATTTTTGTATGGGAGTGAATTGGCATTTTTTTCTGAGCGTTCAAGTTTTAGGAGAAGAAAGGAGACCTTAAGCTTCTTGTGAAGAAAGGACTGCCTTCTTCTACCCACCAGGCCTGTTCCGGATTCCTGAAAGAGAAGAAAGGTTGCAGGGTTGGGCCTGGTCAGTACTTGGATGGGAGACAGAAGAAAGGCTTGTTCTTGGGCTTCCCACCTCCCACCAAATGTATCCTACATACCCCACCTCTACAGAGTGACTGTCTGAACCTCAGAGTAGGGACTTGGCGAGAGGGGGGTGCATAGAAGCCTGTGGCATAAATGGCAAGTACAGTTTCTCTGCATGATCAACATGGGTCAGTCTCCTCCAAACATGCTTTGGGAGTCCCTGTTGCGGTGAAAACAGCCCTGCATGGAGTTCAGAGGGCATCTGGCGTCATAGTCCTGTCACTTACTCATCCAAAACATGTGATGGCTGTGCCATGATATTTTCTATTTCACATACTTTGGTTTCCTTTTTCCTTACTGATCCCGGCCATTTCCTGGACTCCTCTGAGACCCAGTTTCTCCCTGTTCATAACAGGATTGTGACACCTGTTCATTCACCATGCTCAATTGTTGTTGCAGCTGAGTTCGTGATGAGTTGAGAGTCTGGGTCAAGGACGTGGGGTGTTCAGCAGGCATTAAACATGAACCTCCCCCGGGCTGTGCATTGTCAGTCCACCTCCCCGCCCATCGCTCAGACCAGGTCTTGTCACATTTGCTTCCTTCAGCTCTGATTTCACAGCTCAGGGCAGCGGGAGGTCACACGGCCCCTAGGCACCAGCAAGCCTCTGATGTCCAGCGTGGTTCACGTGTGCTTTTGCCACAAGCGCCTGCAGCGGCATGAGGCAGCTGGAGGTTTGGCTCAGTGGATGCAAGAAGGAACACGAAAGCAGGGTTGGGGTTTAGATTTTCTGCCCTTTGTTCTTTCACTCAAGAAAGCATTTGAGTCTGGGCTTATCTTCCTGGCTGATTTCTTGTCAGAGTCTACTGTTTTTGTCCTTGTCTTACATGACTGTTCTTAATTTCATTTCACTTTAATTTTTTCCTTTTGAACTCTCATCTCTTCCTCTTCTGATCTGATCTCCTTGCTCCACGTTCCCATCCTTTCCTCCTTTTCGGTCCCCTCAAGTCCTTTCAAAAGCTTCTGCACAGATAAGCAGATTCATCTTTCTCAATACAGATTAGGGGCAGCTCCTCTGAGCGGGGGCTCCTCCATGCAAACATCTGCAGTTGCCCTGAGGGCCCCTCCAACTCAGACTGTCTCACTGTTAAAATACATCTCACACCATAAGCCAGTGCACACAGGTGTAGGTAGACTGCAACAATGTTTAGCCTCAAAACATGTGATGGCTGCGCAATATTTTCTATTCTGTATACTTTGATTTCTTTTATCTTTATTTTTTTCCTCTTTCTCCCTTCCTTTCCTCCTTCCTTCCTTTTTCCCTCCTCTTTCTCTTTCTTTTCCTCCTCCTCTTCCTCTTTCTTCTTCTTCCTCTCTCTCTCTCTTCCCCCCACCCACTGCCCTCTCTCTCTCCCTCATCCACTAAACTCATCTCAGGACTCATTACAATCATTAATGGATTGTGACTTATACTTCAAAAACCACTAACTTAGGAGCACTGTCCACTTGCCCTGGAGAAAAGGCCCTTTCCTTTGTTGTCTGAAACACACATTAACTGTATATAATGAGAATCCACTCCCCACCAAACAGATGAAATTTAAATACTCCTGGGGTGAACTGAGAGATAAGGACAAAATGACAACAGGTCTCTACATTGTGGAGTCATCCTGAGGCTCAGGAAATTGCAGTGATTGCTCTGATGCTTTGAGCTTCCCCGCTTCCTCTCATTATCATGCCCCAGTATTTTCTAGCTACCTACCTCTTCTCCCCCAATCCCTGCAAAAAAAGTTCTAAGGAAGGAACTTCTGGTAAGCAGAATAATGGCCCCCAAAGCTGTCTATGCCATAGTCCCCAAAACCTGTTAATATGTTTGAGATGTTAATGGCAAGAAGAAATTAAGGCTGAAGATAGAATTAGTGTTGCTAATCAGCTGATCGTGTAATGGCAAGAATATCCTGGATTGTCTAGTTAGGACCAATGTAATCATAAGGGTCCTTATAAGTGAAGGAGGGAGGCAGAAGAGTCAAGGTCAGAGTGACGTAATATGAAACTCCAGCAGTCATTGTTGGATTTGAAGACGGAAGGGGCCACAAACCAAGGAATGTGGGCAGCCTTTAGGACCTGGAAAAAGTGAGAAAATGGATTCTCCCCTATGGCCTCCAGAATGGACAGCAAGACTGCCATTACCTTGACTTTGGCCCAGTGAGACTCATGTCAGACTCCTGACCTCCATAAATGCAATACATTTGCATTTTTTGTTCTGTTTTGTTTTGTTTTTGAGGGAGTCTCGCCCTGTCACCCAGGCTGGAATGCAGTGATGTGATCTCGGCTCACTGCAACCTCTGCTTCCGGGTTCAAGTGATTCTCGTGCCTCAGCCTCCTGAGGAGCTGGGACTGACTACAGGTGCATGCCACCACGCCTGGCTAATTTTTGTATTTTTAGTAGAGATGGGGTTTCACCATGTTGGCCAGGCTGGTCTCGAGCTACTGACTTCAAGTGATCGGCCCGCCTCAGCCTCCCAAAGTGCTGGGATTACTGGCATGAGCCACCGCACCCGAGATTTGTGTTGTTTTAAGCCACCAAGGTTGTGGCAGTATGTTTCAGCAACAATAGGAAACTAACATTGATGTGTTATTGGTCAGTTACAACACACTATGAATTAGAGCATTTCTGAGTCCGGGGGCATTTTTCTTTAAAATACCTGATTTCAATCTTCCAAGGCTGGTTCATGGTATTGTCCTCAGTCTGGGAAAGGAAGAGAGGTCAGAGGTCTGGCCCCCTGAGCAGTTATGCAGCCTGCCAACCTGCTGAACTACCGAGACTCAGGCAGCTGACCAAATGCTGGAGAACAGGGTGGGCAGCTGACGGCGAGGAAAGTAGGGTTCTCTGGAGAGTGGTTCTGCTTCCTACTTCTCAGCAAACATCACAAAACTGTCCACCTGCATATTGTAATTTTACCAGTTTTTTTTTTTGAGATGGAGTCTCACTCTGTCACCCAGGCTGGAGTGCAGTGGCACAATCTTGGCTCACTGCAAGCTCCACCTCCCGAGTTCATGCCATTCTCCTGCCTCAGCCTCCCAAGTAGCTGGGACTACAGGCGCCCACCACCACGCCCATCTAATTTCTTTGTATTTTTAGTAGAGACGGGGTTTCACCGTGTTAACAATCCATCTCCTGACCCCTTGATCCGCCCGTCTCAGCCTCCCAAAGTGTGAGCCACCACGACCGGTCCTGATTTTTTTTTTTTTTTTTTTTTT
>NW_022292172.1:0-4688 GCF_002776525.5 Piliocolobus tephrosceles
AAAAAAAAAAAAAAAAAAGGTTTTCCTTTTTCAAATCTGTACTATTGTTGATAAATTCTTCTTACCAACCTGCGAGTTGACCATTTTCTGAGGCAGGGTCTCTGAACGCTTTACTGGCAAAGTCCACTTGTCTGACATTAGTATAGCCGTCTTAGTAATTTTTTTGTTTCTCTTTGCATGGATATTTTTTCATCATTTTACTTTCAACTGATTTGTGTCTCCATGTCTAAAATGAGTCATTTGTTGGAAGTAAACAGTAGAATACTTTTTAAAAATATATTTTTGTCAATCTCTTCCTTTTAATCATATAATTTAATCTATTTCCATTTAAAGTACTGATAAAAAGGCTTCTGCCATTTTGCTATTTATTTTCTGTATGTCTTGTAGCTTTTTTATAACCTAATTTCTCCCACCACTGTCTTCTTTTGTATTTAGCAGATTTTACTTAGTGAAATGTTTGATTCTTTTCCTATTTTTTTGTATATTTCCTCTATATATTCTTTGTAGTTATCATGGAGATGTCACACAACTTCCTAAAGTTACAATAATCAATTTGAATTGATACCAACTTGAATTCAATTGTACATAAACTCTATTCCTTTATAGCTCTGCTCTTTTTATATTATTAATATCACAAAATTTATCTCAACATATTATGTGCCTAGTAACATGGATGTACAATTATTTTTCATTATTTGTCTTTTCAATTCAGCAGAAGACAAAACAATTGACTTATAAACCAAAATTACAATACTATTGTCCTTTATAATGCTTCATAAAGATTTGCGCTTTCTGGAGATTTTTATCTTCATATGGCTTTGAGTTAGTGTCTAATGTTCTTTCATTTCAACATGAATGACGCCCTTTAATATTTGTTGTAGGGCAGGTCTAGTGGTAATAAATCTGCTATTGTTTAGCTATAAATGTCTTAATTTCTCCCTAATTTTTGAAGGAATGTTTTGCCAGATATAGAGTTTTTAAGAACTTTTCTTCCTAGCAAGGATTAAGCTCTGATTTTTTATCTTGCCCAGATTCCTACCTATGGAGTCTAGGGAGTCATGTCCTACAAACCATAAATTCTCATCAGATTGGTTTCATTTCATCCTTATTGACTTACTTTTCAACCTGACTCTGGCATAACAAGACAAGGAAAAATATTTAATCCCAAAATATATTTTCTTGCCATACCTTGCCCTGCAAAGTCTCTTGTGGGGAAAATCCAAATTCCATAGAGAATTCCCTTTCCCTGTTGTTTTCCTTCCTTTCTTAAGAGATAATCAACTAAGACCCAGACACCCTTTTAGGCCTGATACAAAACATTTTACAACCTGCTCTCTCTCTGAAGTCTGCTATCTGAGAGATTCCTCTGCACAATAAAACTTTGTCTCCACAATCACTTATCTTAACCTGAACCTTCCTTGCTATTGATCCTAGGTCTTCAGATAAATTCTACCAATTGTCAACCAGAAAATGTTTAAATTTACCTATTGCTTGGAAACCCTGGGTTTGAGTTGTCCTGCCTTTCTGAATCAAGCCAACATATTTCTTAAATGTATTTGATTGATGTCTCATGACTTTCTAAATATATATAAATGTCTTAAAATATTTTTTTAAAGAGTTTGACTCTTTTCATTGACAATAATTTTGGCACCCATCGTGGGGCCTCAGAGAAGACTCAGGACTCCCAAGAAGTTCCCGAAATTGGAGCTAAGGTATAAGTAGGGGCCCACTGAAGCCCCATTGAGTTCAAATTTCTCATCTGATGGAATGGTTAAGTCCTCCTGAGCCCCAGACCTTCCTTTGGTTGATGATCCTTGATTTATTCTGAGCTGGTTTTCTCCTAGGAAGTTGTTGTTTAAGGATCCTAATTCTAGTTCTGAGCTCCATTCTGAAGGGAATTCTTTGTACCTTTTACTCCTAAAATGTATTCTAATTCAGTTTGTCTGCGCACATTCATGTGAGCAACTGAACTGTTGTATCACAGATAAATGACAGACTTAGTTTTTCAGCTCTGAAGAACAAGTGCACTTGCTCCTCCCAACTGAAAGACACCCTTGGGTGACCGGGAGCTTCATGGAAGTGTCTGTGGGGTTTACTCCCTGTGATGTGCAGCAGCCTTGCAGGGAAATCCCTGACAAAAATTAACTTAAACAATGGTTTGTCCAGGAAATGCATATAAGGGCTGATCATGCTGCGTTTTGAACCCTTTCGGAGGTCATAGACCTCTGGAAAGAGAAACTGAGACACATAACAGGGATGAAATTTCTCAGTGTTGACACAGCAGCATGCATCAATCCATCACACAAGAACTCTAAGCTACAGCTCAGTTCCTCCTTTTAAGAAAGAAGGAAAAAAAATATGGAAATGACTCTAAGAATGAGAAGAAAACAAGGAGAATGCCACCTTTTGGACACTCCATAGGTTTTATGGCACCTGTACTTGCCAGAGTTCATATAAAACAGAAGTAATATGGTCTTTGTGCACACCTACATTACGGAAAAAGAGTCCTAAGGTCAACTTGCAAACTATAGAGTACCTAGATGCTATTTTCTTTTGTACCTGCCTTAATCTGCTGTTACTTTTCTACTGAGAAAAAACCACTTTTTGGATCTAAGTGTTTTTTGCAGGCTGTTGAAGTTGTATTTATCTCATGGCTAAAGTACTGAAATAGTAGCTATGGAAACTTTGTGTGTGTATGTGTGTGTGTATACATTTAAAGGCCTTTATATTTGCCTTCTATAATTTTAAGTTCAATTGGCAATTGATTCCATCTAAATTTCCCTCTAGCACATCAGACTTTTTCTTCATACCTTGTGATGTGAATTTTGCTCTCTGATTTTCACCTGAGATGCCTTTAATATGCAAAATTAAGACTATTTAGGTGCACAACTGCCTAGGGTAAGAATTTTAAAAATGGAAAAAAAAAAAAAGGAGGAAGTCTTCATAAGTCTATATGATGTGCTTTCATTAGCATGCCTGATATGTCTGTATATTTATGTGTGTGTACACAATATTTTCACTAATAAAAATATATAAAGAGCTCTAACTGGCTTTTATTTTTTAAGTGCTTAAATTAGATACAAAGAAAAAAGATTAATCAAATGCTTTTTCAAATTCACATGACTTAAGTAAAATCTTTACTAAATAAGCTGACTTTAAAATTATTGGTAAAGTAATATAACCAATGTCTTTAGAATTGTTAGCATTTTGTTTGCATTTATTGATTAAGTAGTTTCATGTTTATTCCTGCAGAATACTATACGATTTGCCATAAGGGTTATAAACTATGAAACCCAGCCCAAGACAGAATTATCTTTGCTTGTATATGCTCGTGAAATATTGTTGGCTTAAATGGAAACAGCTAAATACTGAGTTATTGGTTTAAATACCCTTAAAATGAACAATAACTTTTATTATTTAAGTAAATACTTGAAATTCACCACCTATAAAAATAGTTAACAGAAAAAGAACTTTCAATATTGGCTATCACAGTTATTTTGTAAATAATCTAGTTACAGTACTAAATTAATGGGGTAGATATAACAAAAGAAATGCTTGTAAACGAACTCACCATAATTTAGGATCTAAGGTTATTGATTGATATTAAGTTTCTGGGCAATTCAAATATAAGAATTATGGAAAAACCTGTTTAAAATGTTCTTATAAAGCTAAAATATCTTTGTCTAATTCAAGGCTTACTTAAGGTTTATGTATAAAACAAGGTATAGGAATCAGGAAATAAGAGATGTAAAGAAATTTAAAAGAGGTATTTTTGGTTAAAAAAAAAGGCTAAAAAGGCAATTAATTTTATATAAGAAAGAATCTTGTGTGGTAAATTTTTGTCCTAAAATAAAAATGATGGAACTGTGCAAGAAAGAGGAATATTTAAGAGAAAGCCATCTAAACATATTGAGAATGAACTATGTAAGTCATAGTAAGGTTAGTAAAATAAATGTTTTAAAGATGTTGTATAATTCAACTGGCTATAATTAAAAATAAATTATAATAGTCTTTCTAGAGATGAGCATTTAATATTAAAAAGACACTAATACAAAACTAAATTATTGATTAAATTAATATTTTATTACTAACATTGACTTCTGTTTAATGCAAAGTTTTTAAATTTTCAAATTCTATAATCTGTTTCTTTAACATTCATCAGATTGATATTTTAAAAGTATCATTCTTTTTCTTTTGAAGAGGCTTTTAATTATGGCTCTCTTCTTCCCCTTTCATTGGCTCCTGTAACTTTTACTAATTATCTGAAGTAAGGAAGAAAAATTGTTTTGAAAACAGGCAAATAAAGTATCTTTTGAACATGCATTTTACTCTGCATGCTGGTTGTATCTCTATCTTTATAAGTGTCATGTGGAAGTGATAGTCTACTTCCAAATCACATGAAAAAGCTCTAATCAAGTAACTTTTTTTTTTTTTATTTTATTTTATTTTTTTTATTATACTTTAAGTTCTAGGGTACATGTGCATAACGTGCAGGTTACATATGTATACATGTGCCATGTTGGTGTGCTGCACCCATCAACTCGTCAGCACCCATCAATTCATCATTTATATCAGGTATAACTCCCCAATGCAATCCCTCCCCCTTCCCCCCTCCCCATGATAGGCCCCAGTGTGTGATGTTCCCCTTCCCGAGTCCAAGTGAGCTCATTGTTCAGTTCCCACCTATG